>NC_142524.1:3870000-4042500 GCF_964205215.1 Stylophora pistillata | reverse complement strand
CTATACTGAATCAGCTGTAAATTTTAGTTGAAGCAAAAAAAAAAATTGAATGGCAATAAGAATGATGTTTTCCTTGTATGATCCTATTAATCAACCGCTGCCCAGTTAGCCCAATGGATAGTGCGCTGGACTGTTGTGCGGGAGGTTTAGGGCTCAGACCCCGGCCGGACCAACACTCAAGGTCTTAAAATGATTGAGAAGAATTTTCTACCTTTCTATAAGATCAAGAAATGGTTAGATATTCTAGTCTTCTCGGATAGGGACGAATAAATGGAGGTGACCCGTCTCCTGCAGGGTTGGGGCAGGAGACGTTAATTTCCCACACACGAGATTACTGTGTGATGGATGTCCTCCCCTAGGGTGGGCTTACTGGGCCCGCAGTAATTGGTGCAAGCTGTTGCAGTGTCCCTGCCTGTCGGCGAATCTAATAAACTTAAACTTAATAAAAAAGTGAGGGAGGGAGAGACAGGGGCACCCATACATATATATTGGCCTAGCAGGGGGCCCTTACAAGAGTGTGGGTGGTTACTTATTTATAAATGATATATAGTTATCAGTCTGACAGTAAGTCAAACCTTCTACAAAATTGAAGGAAAACATACCCATTAACTCAGCAAATTCAGAAAAACAAAACATCACAGTTTACATATTAGATACAATGAATATATGAAGTTCACATATTTTGAACTGCGGTATTAAATACGTATGATGCATGATCCTTCGCAGTAGATAGCGCTATTTATGCAACAGCAAAAATCAGACCTGTACGGGATTCGAACCACTGACCTCTGCGATACTAGTGCAGCGCTCTACCAATTGAGCTAACAAGCAATCAACTCAGTGGCCTGCTCCCAGATGGCTTGTTAGCTCAATTGGTAGAGCACTGCACTAGTATCGCAGAGGTCAGTGGTTCGAATCCCGTACAGGCCTGATTTTTTTTTTCAGGTCTGATTTTCGCTATTGCATAAATAGCGCTATCTACTGGGAAGGATCGCGCATCATAGGTAGTTTACATATTATAAAAATCACATTGAACACTAAATTACCTAATGCAGAAATAACAGTTCCCAGAGTGACGAGTGACTTGTTGATATTGGCACCTTCCTTAAGCCGTTCACCTGTCAGTCCTGTGGCATCAGCCCTTTCACTAAATGTAATTACAACAGTATGCAACAGTTGAGGATGAATTGGTATGCCCATAATAAATGATAATGATTTAACCAAGGATTGATTAATAATAAATAATTGACAATTTAATAAATATAAACAGTGAAAACATTTTACCTTCCAGCTAAATCAACCAAGTTGATCTTGCTCACTGTTTCACAAGGCATGTCATGGTCAAACTTTGCCTACAGTGTGAGTATAAACGGAAAAAAAAAAAAAAAAAAAAAAGAAAAAAAAAAACATTTAACACTAACATTCATTAACCTGTCTGTTATTCTTAACTTATTTGTTAATTTCATGGAGACAATACAAAGAAGTCAATTTAAAAAGTCATGCACAATTCCTAAAGGTAATCCTAATGTTTTGTTCATTGTTCAGATGGTTGTCTATGACAATTTACAAGCTTTCCTGGAAGTTCATTAGTACCCATAGGTACAGAGAAGTACTGGGTAAGTCAAGCATCTCCTCAAAAAAAAAAAAGTGCTTAAAGGGATCCTAGAAAGGGATGGGGGATTGCAATTCAAATCACAAACAAGCAATCAAAAGTGGTTACATTAGGTTCTATGTTTAAAAAAAACAAAATAAAAATATATTTACTGACTTGTGTGAAATTGATTGTAAATATTGCATGAGATCTGCTGCTTGTGTCATTCATACCAGTACTTGCTGTAACTCTAAAAATAGATAAATAGATTTCAGAAATATTTGAAGGATATATAATTTGTAGCTTGGAGCTCATTTGTAGCCTATTGCTAATATTTTCTCTCACCCCTACCGTGCTTCAAAAGAATACATGACAACTTGCAAAATATCAGTGTGTATTATATGTTCGACCATCAAATAAGGTGTACGTGTATAGTTACCTGTGGGTGTTACCCTGTTCCATCAGATTTTCAATTGCTGCATAATCTGATACAAGATGCCTTGTAAGATCTGTGGGAAAGAAAGACATTATAATTACCAAATTACAAACATTGAGAATTTATAAAATGTATTTCCTCAATTTGACAACCACAGAGAAGTATAACTGAAGCTGAGGTTTCTCAATCATAAGAATAAAGTCCTGGGTTTGTACTGAAAATGGTTTCAGTCTGAGTCCAGGGTGCCAATGGTTATTGCAAAGTACTGGCTGATACAAAAATGAATTACAACCAAGAAAATGAAACAGGAGATGTTTACAGTACAGAAAGGTAACTAAAGAGAATTACTTGTCTGGCTGATACAAAAATGAATTACAACCAAGAAAATGAAACAGGAGATGTTTACAGTATAGAAAGGTAACTAAAGACAATTACTTGTCTGGCTGATACAAAAATGAATTACAACCAAGAAAATGAAACAGAAGATGTTTACAGTATAGAAAGGTAACTAAAGAGAATTACTTGAATGTCTTGTTAGGGACCTGGGGTAAAGATAAAATCCTACGAGTCCTCAAGAATCAAACTCATGACCTTTAAATTAAATCCAATGCTTCAGTGCTCTGTGAGAACCACTGCAGAGAACCACTGAGGCTCACGACTCTGGATGAATCACCCCTTTCTTGAACGATTATGATTTTCAATCAATGATTCAGGCATACTCCAAAATTAGAACTCTTGAGACCTTGCAATACGAGCATCTAACATTACTAAGTTAAAAAATTTGCCATCTTTCTTATTTAATGGTTATATAATATTCACTACATGGATGTTGAAGATCACATGGCAATCACAATCCAATTCTGAAAAAGATGATAAACAAAACAAACTGCATTGAGCCCTTCACTGAAGAAAGATTCTCTCCATAGCTCACCCTGTAAGGTCTTGAGAGCATTTTGTGATGGCAAGTTTGCTTATAACAGTCAATTTTTTTTTTTTTTTTTAAATTTAGCTCACCCTGAACATAAGGACCCTCCTTTGGATGTTCTCTGACTTTCAGCGAGTGAACAGGTCTTCCCTTCATGGGAGGTCTGAGTAAATCTCTAACACGCTCATTGTAGATTTCCAGAAAGCTAACTTCGGTGCGGTAGGAAGGTCCATTGTCAGCATTATTGCGCATGCCTGAAAATAAACCTTCACATATCCTCGGTATCAGACCCTGATTATCAGGACTTCCCATCATGCTATAGGTCTTGCCTGAACCAGTTTGTCCGTAAGCAAAAATGCACGCGTTGTAACCTTCAAATGCTGCTTTAAGTACATCTGTGCCAAGGTCTTTAAATACCTATAAAAAACAAATGGATTGTGCTATGCCAAAACAATTTTAATAATTAAAAATAAGTTTCATTTGACCTGCCCAAGAATGTCCAGCAAGGTCACGTAAAATCAGATTCCTTTACAGGAGAGATGAACCCTCTAAACTTTGCCTTGCTCCCAATGTGTGGCTTCATAACTCGATTGGTAGACTTACCACCTATTAAAGCAATAGATCACTCTTTTTCAGGCTCTATAACATGATAAGGCCACATCGGATGTCAGGATAACCTAACGAAATCCTATAAATCAAGAGCCAGAGGCAAGTGATTTATAAGTTTTCTGACATCTCATGTGGCTTTATCACATTATAGAGCCCAGAAAAAAAGGCATTCAATAATGATATAAACATGGGCTTTGTAACCTATTAAAACATCCACTTCGAAACTGAATTGACCAGTTAGACAATGTGTACTTTGTTTATTATGTTATAAAGTAGTATTTGGAGGCACAGGTTCAAATTTTGTTTTTTTTCAGGTTTCTAATTCCTTCAATTTGCTCAAATTGCAATCCAGCTATGTGGATCATGTCATTGTTTGATATGCCATAACATTCCAATTGCACAGTTACTGTAGGCTTAATGGAGAGTGTGGAGCTGGATGATTTTAGGAGCCTTCTTGGAGTTTTTAAGTACAAGTGCAGACATGTAAGTAAAAAATTGGTAATTGTTAAGCATCAAGTTTTCTATTCAAACTTTCATGTGTTCTCCTCAACATCTTGAACTAAAAAGGTTAAACAGTAAAGTATACCAACCAAGCTGTAAAGTAGGTTTACATCCAAGCTCTCTATACAACCATGCATTACTCACTACACAAGTAAAACCTTTTTAGTTTCTCCTCACATGTTTGTATTTTACTGATTATTTGTACACATGCAAGGTATTTGGTCAGGTGACATGGTACACATGCAAGACTGTTGGTTAGGTGACATGGTTCAGAAATTTCATGCATTATTTGTGTTTTTTCCCCTTACAGAGTGAACATGGTCATCTTTTAAATGCTATAAACTCAACCTATGTTCACTGGATAAAATAAATGTAAGTTCATACCAAGACAGTATTATATCAAAAAGAGAAAAAAAAACTTACCTAACATTATAAAAAAAAAAAACGATTATTTTGTGAATAAAATAAAGGAAAAAATGTTGAATGATTGACTTAATTGGAGTTTAATCACTTCCTTGAGTTAGGTTTGGAAATTCTTTTATTCTGGAAAAATTCTAGCCATGTTTCTCCAAGCAAATGATATTTATCATAGCTGTTCACACTAATTATAAATAAATAATTCCGACAATCACCCGAGGCTTCTGATAACGACTTCATAAATGACCAGCTGTTTGAGTTGAAAAATCAGCATGATATACAACTCGCTGAATTTGTTACCATGCAGACAGAATTTCTTTCCTGAGAATCACCTTATTTATTTTATTTGGAACAAAGCTATCTATTTTTAAGGCTAAAACCTGCTTTGTTGAGGTGATTTATTTTGAATGTGGACGATTAAACTATAACTTTCTTTTATCCCTGATCAAGCTAGAATAGTTTGACTAATGCTAATTATTCAAATGCAAACAAAATCAGATCGCTCTCAAAACTGAAAGGACAACGGAAACACATCCGGAAATTTAGTTCTTAAATTTCGACGAGCCGGTTTAGTCTAGAGGCCAATACACAAGTGACAATTATGGAAGTAAACATCGTTTCGAAAAAAGGTTCGAAAAATGGCCCTTAAATCTAAGTGAGTCGTTTCTTGAGAACACCATATTACCCTCTTAGACTTTGGATTAACCTTTCAGTCATGCCTGGAAAATCTTCAGGTTTGAAAAGAAATCTATGTCAAAACTTACAAGAACGTACATAAATATCGTTGGGAAAACAATCAGGCATGCGATCATATGTTCGACTGATCAGAGAAGGTGCTGGTGCGCTTATGCAAATCTTACCCTCTCTTGTGAAGCATAGTGTCGGCTTCTCTCGCTGACAGACCAGTAGGAAAAATCGAAAGAAAAATCCTTCACGCGATTTCGCCTTTCTCCCTCGCCAGGTAATGAATTCGCCTGAAATAAAAATACCGAATAAATAACTCAACCTGACGTATTTACACATGACTTTCGTCGTGTTTTGATAGTCACTCTACACGACACCTAATTCATAGAGTTACAACAATTTAGCAAGCATAACTAAACGACATTTGCGATTTAGCATGTCTACCTTGATATTCATAATGGTCGTTTTCTTTCCTTCCATCTCGATTATTGATTGTGCGCCCATGCCCTTTTCCCTGCAAAGTCGAACGTCGTGACAAGGCATGAACGAATAACGCTAACTCAACTGACTCAAACTTTAGGATGTTTAATTAACAATCGCGTCTTACCTTTGATTGAAGGGCCTCACTCTTACTGCTACTTTCACAGATGCCATTGCGTTCTTGCCAGAACCTAAAACAACCCGAACTTGCTGCCTTCAAAGAGGATGAAACCTGATTAATGCCCGATCCTCAAACTGTTTTCGTTGCACTGATTAGACTAAGGCAAGATTGTGGAAGATCTTTCCAACATGCTTAAGCTCCAAAAATAAACGCATTCCAGACAATCCATTTCGAAAAAAAAAAAAGACAGACTTCCTTGAAGAACTAAGCCATTCCTAGAGTGCAAGCAACTGTAAAAGCTAAACTGATAATTTTCTTTGGTCACTTCTCGAATCTGAATGAAATCATCAAATTAATTGCTTCGCCACAGCGAGGCTGCAGTTCGTGGGCGATCACGTGAGAGTGTAAGTTCTCTGTGAGTTGTTTACTTCCGGTGAAATGAACAACACGCAAGTTTCTGCTGTCACGTTCGTTTGACGTTTTTCAAAATCGCTGCGGGCAAATGTTTGTTCATATGAAGTTTGTAGTTCATGTACAAATTGGTTCGGCACGGGCCAGAGTTAAATTTTGGGACTGATAAGAAGTAATTACTTCAATTACATAACGAGGTAGAAGATAATATCTGGGCGATGCCTGTTTGGCGTGGGTTTAATTTTGAATAAATTGCTACCGCCCGGTTTACTCTCCTAACGAGACAAAATTGAAGAAAAAGTTACTCAGGATATCGTTAAGATTAATCATGAAGATTTAAATGTGCATGAGCTTAAATGGTCAAGTCATCAGACTACAAACAGATGTGTAAATATTATCTTTCCGTGGAAAACTGATTTGCTTCAACTAGAACAATTTATGTTGTTTACCAAATCAAGCGAAACGTATTGCTTGAATTACTTTTTTTGTCTACCTACAAATCATACGTGGCCTGTTTTCTAATAAGCAAATCTTAAAATAATTTGCTTAATTGAAGGGTAATCGCTTTTCAAAAAAGTTTCGCCAAAGATGGTTTTCGAAACACACCTGTTTACTTCTTAAAACCTTTTTCATACTCTTAAACAGAAGCGTTACCTCTTTTTCACCTTCTCTTTGAATGATTCAAACAATTTGCTAGAAGAATATTGCAGTGTTACGCAAGTTTCAGTTCCTGCCAATTAAACAAGAAACAACTCTTGTACGTTATAATAAAATGAAGAAAATTTTGTTTTTGTTTTGTTTTCCAACTCCGTGATAATAAGGCTGGCGCATAATGACTCTATTGACCCGTGCTGATATCTGAAGGTGCTGTTGAACTGAGGAAAAATTTTAATCCTACCCGCTTTGGATTTATTTTAAAAGAAAAACAAACAAACCAGGCAGACGAATTGGAAGATGACAAAGGGATAAGCGTGCAATAAGTGTGAAAGATGGCAGGAGGCTTCGAAAGGTTTTTCAGACAAGAAAATTTTGTCGTTGTCGGCCATACGCTCCAGGGTGCCAAGTCTAAACGAGCTCATGGTTATATTGGGCCACCCATTACGATGAGGGTTACACTTGAACAACCACGAGCCTCAGGAACCGTGGTAAACAACTGAACGACGAGAAACAAGCCAACTGAAATGGCCATTGCCGACTTTCATATCGTGAGAGACTGGAGCGAGTTTTGCCAACGCCGGACTAAATTTCAATATGGCCGCCATGGCAGGAGAATCTGCAACAGCCTCCAGTGGATCTTCTACCTCTACAGGGAAACAAGACAAGGGAAAGGGATGACACTGGAATTTTGTAGCGGCTTTGTGCACAAACAACTGGAGAAACAAGGATTTAACGTACTATACGCTCTCAAGAAGTGGTTCATCAACTGACGCAGCTCTGAAGGCTTCTGAAAGTACTTAAGAACGATGACATCAATTGGAAGAAAGCAGTTATTTGCTCCCAGCACTGGTCGAAAGGAAAAAGAGGAAACCTCTACGATCTACCGGATCGTGTTTATAATGAACAGTATGTTCAAAATCTTGAGGAATCTGCATCAAAATGTGCAAAGTTAAAAGCAAATAAGCTGGTAGCGGCTAACCGATCGTTAGAGTTTTCATCTTGTGAAGTAAAATCAAAAAGGCGAATAATCTTCAAGAAAGAAAGAGAGGAGGATAAGGAGATAACCCCTGTAGTAAATCTGGCTTCTGGGAAAGATGAAAGTCAATACAGACTAGAAAATGAAATGCTTAGAAATCAGTGTGAAGAACTGGCAAGTAAATTGAAAGAGAAGGACAAAGAGATGGAAAGGCTGAAATGTCAGGTAGAACACTTGCTCAAAAAAGAAAAAAAACAGGAAAATAAAATAAATGAACTGAGGGAAGAACAATTCACCTACATGATGTTGAAGGACAAACATGATAAGTTCATTTATTTAACCGAACTTACCACAAATGAATTTGATTGTTTGTATTAGTGTGTTGAACCACTTTTGCATCTGATCAGATACCCTGAGTGCAAAGGTGGAGGTCTTGAGACAAAGAGCAGGAAGTTAGACACAAAAACTGAACTCATGGCTTTTTTTACAGTTTGTAGACACTCACTACACCTCGGTATTATGGCTAGGATGGTGCAAACAAGTGTGCTAACAATTTCTAGAGCTTTTATTGGCTGGGCTATATTCTTATCCACAGTATTTGAATGGCTTGACCTCAAACCATTACCTGGGTTTGTCCAAGCATACCTTCCACAGGAATTTTATGACGCTGGTTATGTGGAAACCGAGGCTCTAGGAGATGCGACAAAAACTTGGATAACTCAGTCAGAGAATTATGATATAAATAATATCACCTTCAGCTCATATAAAAACCACACGACTGGGAAGACATCTGTTTGGATTTATCCCCACGGTGGTCTTCTCCATTGCAGTGACACTTACCCTGGAACAATATCTGATAAGGACATCACTGAACAATGTGAAGTGCTGGACAAAGTGAACAAAGGAAAAATCATTCTAAGTGACAAAGGATTTGACATTGCAGACCTGTGCCACCATCAGGGACTACTACTTAATCCCCCTCCATTAAAGTTTGATTCCCAGTATGAACAAACTGACATCAGCAAAAATTTTGACATTGCAACACTGAGGATATACAACGAAAATTTCATTGGACAAATGAGACTGGACCATCTTGAGTACCTGTTGGCCCATGAATCGAACTGATATACTAGGTTACTGCTTTAAAATCTTTGTGCATGGTGTAAACACCTTGAAAAGTCCTGTTGGCCCAAAAGGGATTGTTCAGAAATCTGTATGTAATTAATACAAAGAACTGAGATGATCTGACTTGAATGAAACACACATGTATTTAGCTGCTAAATGTAAAGTAGTGTATCATTTTTAAGTCCATTAAGCATGGCTTTTGTTTACAACACTGGCAATATTGATATTGGTACTGTTCTGGTTGACAATTTGATTCTAAACATTGCCATGCTTTTGTAAACTGCAGTCTAGATGTTTAAATGATCAATTCAATCCCTGGCATTGTTATGTGTTACAATCTGTGAAAAATAACTTGTTTGACAGTTTTTGGCATTGCATTAATCCATGTTGGTGTTCATGCATTAATACTTGAGTCATCTTTTTGGTCAACTGTTTCCTTTACAAGTCTGACATCACCTAGATCTGTGACCTCAGAACTGCTCACATAATTCAGGTTTGAGTGCCATGCATCATGGAAACCTTGTTCTTAAAACTTTGTTGTCATAAAGTTCTTCAAAATCTTTGCAATAATCATGGTCACTGAACACAGTTCTCGCATAATAAGAATTGTTATAATGAAGTTGCATTGCAAGTCCAGAGTTGACTCCATACTTTCTTAAAGTTTTATAGAAATGCTGCTGCACTCTATGGCTATTAAGATCCTTCATCATCTGACCTGAGATATCATCTACATCCCTTTTCAACCAGCAACTCTTTGAATTATCGTTAACTACTGCAGTCAATTTTTCCCCGTTGTTTTCCTGTCCTGTCTTGATTTTCAAAGGTTTCCTAGAAGAAGAAGCATTTCCATATGCTTTGAGAGGTATGTGGGAAGTGCTTGTTGCCATATTTGAGTTTCCGTGCCTTTTTTATGCCACTTTTGCATCTTCTGGGTGCAAGTTAGGGAAAACAAAAAAACTTTGTGCTTGGAGTAATGCTGTAAAAACAACAAGAGGGCAACAGCGTGACAGCATATTTCACATTTACCTATTGGACACTCGCAGTATCCTTTCACTGGATAATTATCTTTGAATACCAATACAGCCTGACGAGTGATCTCTTGCCCGAAACTTTTGATGATCATGGCCTTTACAAAAGTAACTTCTCCCTTCTTATGAACTTTAACTGTCTTTATCTTCCTCGAGTTAAAGATTCTCTGGGCCTTGCGATATTGTCCTTTGCGACCTTGTCTCTTGAATCCAGTGTATTGACTTATGGTTGACGCGTCTACTAGGGGAAAAAGCGATTGGTCTGTACTCTATACAGACGATGGTAGAGGTATTTCAGTTGGATCCATACTTGCTTGAAAAAAATTAATATTTTTTACCTCTTATCTCCCAGCATTAGCCTAGCTATTTGGGAGTACAAGTTCTAAGTTCCAAGTTTCTTTAAGTCTCTTTTCTAACAGATTGTTGTCACTGGCAAACGGAAGCAGCCGATCGAGAAGCTCCTTCGTTCCGGCAACCTTCAGTTTCATCTCTGTTAACACAGATTTTAAATCTCCTACGCTCCATTCAGCTAAATTAGCGTCCTTCAATTTCACTGCTAAACTATCTGGCCCCTTTGAATCTACTTTCTTCGAGGTATTCATGTCTGCAAACATAGATTTTCTTCGGATACGAAACTTGCCGCTCTTATATACACAGAATAACTTTTAACTTTCTCGGCAACTTTGTCCGGCGTTGGCAAAATTCGCCCCAGTCTCTCACGATATGAAAGTCGGCAATGTAAACCACTATAGTCAAATTCGAAAGGACGAGAAACAAATTTCCTCCAGTGACATTGAGGCATCATATACATAAAGGGAAAAGGATGAGATCTGGTTTGTTTTCTGTCATTATGACCATGTTCTTACGTTGCTATCAAATTTTCAGCACTTCTCAATCGACTTCTCTTTCTCAATCATCTTTTACCTAACCAACCAAGCTAAGCAAGGTAAAGTTTGCGCACGCGCAAACTCGAAATGGTCACCACTACAGGCCTTCCCTCCATGCAATGGGATTTTGGACTGTCGCAGTTTACCCCCTCCCCCTTAGTATTGTTGTAAGGTCCCTTACCAGCTTACACACCTGGCTTAAAAAGAGAAGGCGAGAAGAAAATTGGGGCCAATAACTGAATTCGTCTGATAGTAAACTTCTCAAGAAAACTGATGCACTTTCCAGAAAAAGTCGTCTTTTGTTTTACAATAACAATAATATATTTATAGAGCGCTATTGGTCAATATTCAAAAACGCTGTACAATAAGAATATATATCAAATAGACCAAAAATCGCAAATTAAAAGCCTTTTTAAAAAGAAAAGTCTTCAGTCTTTTTTTAAACACAGAAATACTGCTACTAGATCTAATAGTCAGCGATAGAGTTCCATAGAGCCAGTGCAGCGTGGGTGAAAGCGCGACCCCCAAATGTACAGCAGTTCACTCTGGGAACTGACAGAAGAAACTGTGAGGACGAACGCAGAGAATAGTTGGATTCAGTCCCCTCTGGCGAATTTGGATCTTTCCAGGAAATGTAAAGGAAAAAAAGGAAAAAAATAATTGGATAGAGTCAAATTACGGAAGAAAACTTTTTCTCATTTTCTTCTTCGTCTTTTTTCTTTTCTGGGAAGAAGAAACCAATATGCCAGCCACTGAAGGTATTAATTTTACTACACCCAGTTTTTGGTTTGTCTTTGTCGAATCATAAGTGAAATTTCCTTTAAAATATAGTGATGACAGAATACTGCATCTCAATCTACCAAGCTTTATTAAGAACAAATAAGTCTGCCAAGATTGCACACTTTCCTCTTCATTTCTAGCTATGTCAACTCGACTTAAAATTCAAAACTGTATTTTACTTAGAGGAGATTATTTGAAACTTCAATACTCTATTGTTGGCAACGTAAACCCTCTTCAAATAAAAAACCAATCTTGAAATGGAAAATAACCACATTTATGAAAATATTCTTGATATGTTAGGGTTCGAACAATCATATCTTTCAAGCAAAAGATATATTCACAATTATGGGCAAAAAAGAACCCTTTAATTTTTACCCTACTCCCAACTGTGGCTATAATTTGTAACTGAGTTGGTAGTAATGCCCAACTAATATCCAAGAGGCACAGGTTCGAACTGACCCGTGGAAGCCTGAATATTTTAACAGACTTCCTTTCTTTATTATTTTTAATTGCAGTTCACCAGCAATGATCATTTTTTAACATGAAAAGAAAATATACAAAAAAAAAGAAATGAAAAAGTCTAAAAAAGATAGAGACTTTCGGCAACGCCTGCTTTCATTTCAAATCATTATCAACGATACGTAGTTTTGGTTTGCCTTCCGCAGTAATTGTGTCAATAATATCTGAGGCTAAACTTGAAACACACTCAGAAATCATTTCGACTTATACGTAGTAACGTTAAATCTTCACCAGCCCAAGTAAACTTGTACTGGTCAAGGTAATTAGCACTTGGTGCGAATCTCGAGTTGCTTGAGTGCGTCAATTTCCACTGGTGAAAAAAAAAGTATTTTAAAACTGACTTATTAGAAAAAAAAATTAAGATTTCTTCATTGTGAATATTCCACGTGTCCTGGCCTAAAACCAAACGCAGAGTAATCGAACCTGAATATTGAGATTGCAACTGGAAACTTGAATTTGAATCTAACATTTGTATCAATTAATTCTAAATTTTTTGTAGCAGTTATCTGAAGAATTTGATCGGGTAACTTACTCACGAGATCCACTTGAAGTCGACAAGTCTTTAAGTATTTTTTCAGTGCTTTCCTTTCGATACGTTACTTTACTGATATTTATTGAACTACGTTAAAGTTTTCATTTCATGGCACCTGTTCAAGTTCATCTTGAGCCTAAACTTCAGTTATTGCTGCTTCTTCTTCTCCTTAGAATCTGAAATCATAGGAACTTTACAGTCATTGAACTAAACAAATTATTGAAATCCGCTGATGATCTACACACTCACGTTACAGTATTTATCAAGTCCATTGACCTGTTTTTTCGTATAAAAAAATAAGAAAAGTATTAATCAAAACCTATCAAAGCACTTCATATAACTCTGTAGGAGTTCATTTCCGAAAATTTCAGATGACCTCCACAAGAGCTTCTAATCTCTTGACCGTCCTTCGATCTTTAAAAAGTGGATTTCTCAATTTTTTTTGCCCAGTTTAGTACAAATATTTTTGTGTTAATATGGAATTAATGTAAATCTTCAGACAGATAGATACTTACGATTCTTTACTGATTTGTTCAAAATCTACTGTGACATCATCGCCAATGAGAACAAACGGGGCCCAGAAACGCGGTGCGTTAAACTCTTCTGTTTCTCGCAGACATTTCATGGCCCGGTTGAGTGACACACTGGCGCTGTTTCCATTCTTCAGATGTTGGTAGAAGCCTCTCATAAACACCATGGTGGCCTCGTCACCAATTGCCCAGAGTGCGACCAGAACAGAACGAGCACCAGCACCGAGAAAAGCTCGTGCAATGTCGACCACACCCTCACTTGACACCTCACCTTGTGCACTGTGACAACAACTTAACACAACAAGCTTTGCGCGCAACTTCGCTGCTTGTACAACGGAAATTGTTAACCTAAAATCTTGTTCTTCTGGTCTTTCGGATTTTCGTTCTGGATTGGGAGCTAATGCAATCTCGCCAGTGTCGATTTTTCCGTGCGCAGCTAAGTGCACCACAGCAACCGAGCCGATTCTTTTCAGCACTTCAGGCTTGGTTGCTTCTTTTTCAGTGAGTGGCCGGACGTTAAGCATTTCTCTAATCATCTCCACTTCCTTTTTAGCGAAGGGCAAAGGTGAAAACTTGTTCTCTCCGAGTAAGGTGGTAAACTCTTTTAGACACGGTTCTCCTACGAGTAATGCCCCGCTCTTCTGGTGATATTCTTCCGGAGAGGCGTCGATCAGTTTCATGCACATCAGTGACGGTAGAAACCTTATCCTCGTGGATTCACTGAGGTACTTTGACTCGGAATCCAGAAAGGCAGCAAAAGGGGCGAGCCAAAGTGGACCATCAGGAACGACAACCAACTCTCCATCTTCGATGAAATTTGTAATGGGACTTATGATGCACTCATGCAAGAGACGCAAAGGATTCTCGTCAGACTGTGCTGGGTTTACTGTTTCTTCACCTCTTTCCTCGGCAGGTGGCAGTTCTTGTTCAGTGCTTGCCTCGTCAAATGTGCGGTTTTCGCAGATTACCCGGTATCTTCCTCGTACCTCTTCATAAGCCTTCTTCCTTAAACTCTTCAAATAGTTGGTCACATTTCCAAAAAGATATTCCACTACTTTCTGTGTAAAATGTATATTTTTGTGTTTGTTGATTACCCACAGATTAATTGTGTTTCCTTCCAGTGAAACGAAAAGGGTCGGAGCAGACACATCACCGATCATTTCTGAGATCCCAGACTTAGCCTCAACTGATCCAGAAACCGACAGTTGGGAGCCATATCGAAATTTGATGAGATCTAACAAGGCCTGGGCTCGTCCTCGGTCCGCAGCACACAATGCCTCGTCAAATTTTGACAGCTTAAGCAAAGTTCTCCAGAGAGAATTAAAAGTTTCTTGATGTGCATTCCGGAAGGTTACTTTCAACTCATCTTTAGCTTGCAGAAGTCGAATCTCATTGAAGATTTTAATACTGCGTTCATAAAAATTAAGCGCTTCGTACAAGTCTCCGAAGTTTTCAGCGACAAAGCCCATCTTGGATAAGAAAATTCCTTCACGTGTATTCCGGTAACAGTTACAAGCTTTCTTGAGATACTCTTTGGCTCGTCTAAAGTCACCTTTCTGAGAAAAAACCATGCTAAAGCCCTCATAGATCTTTGAATCGAGGATCCAATCTCTCAGTTCTTTGGCAATGGTAACCGCTCTCTCAAGGTGCTCTTCTGCCAACTTGAAACAAGCGCGAAGAGCATAAGCCATTCCAATGAAGACACAGGCTTCAGCCATTACTTTCCTGTCCTCTTTGTCTTTAGCGATATCGATTAATTCCTGAAAATACTGTACGGCCTTAAACAATAACTAACTCCAATGCAACGTAACAAATTTAACTTGTCTATCGGATCTTGAGAAATATTAAGACTTGACTCAGAGTACTTGATGGCGTGATTGAAATCACCAAGGTTGAGATAAGCCCAGCTGAGTTGGTGGTAGGCCCTCGCCTCGCGATTCTTGTCTCCCACTTCTTTAGCAATACTAAGATGTTGTCTGTGGTACTCTATGGCTTGATTGAAATCACCAAGTTCGTGATGAGCCAAGCCAAGACTACTGTAGGCCATTCCCTCGCCTTCCCTGTCTCCCAGTTCTTTAGCAATACTAAGATGTTGTCTGTGGTACTCTATGGCTTGGTTGAAATCACACAGGCTGTAGCAAGCCGAGCCAAGATTATTGCAGACCGTTCTCTCCTCTTCCCTGTCTCCCAGTTCTCTAGCAATACTAAGATGTTGTCTTAAGTGCTCTATGGCTTGATTTAAATCACCCAAGTTGTGATAAACAAAGCCAAGATTATTGTAGGCCATTCCCTCGCGTTTCCTGTCTCCCAGTTCTTTAGCCATACTAAGTTCTTGTCTGTGGTACTTTAAGGCTTGATTTAAATCACCCAGGTTGTAATAAGCAAAGCCAAGAGAATTGTAGGCCATTCCCTCGCCTTTCCTGTCTCCCAGTTCTTTAGCAATACTAAGATCTTGACCGTGGTACTCTATGGCTTGATTGAAATCACCCAGGTTGTAATAAGTAGAGTCAAGATTACGGCAGGCCATTCTCTCCGATTCCCTGTCTCCTAGTTCTGTAGCAATACTAAGATGTTGACTGTGGTACTCTATGGCTTGATTAAGATCACCCAGTTTGTAATAAGCCGAGCAAAGATTATTGCAGGCCGCTCCCTCGAGTACCCTATGTCCCAGTTCTTTAGCAATACTAAGATATCGTCTGCTGTACTCTATGGCTTGATTGAAATCACCCAGTTCGTAATAAGCCAGGGCAAGATTATTGTAGGCCTGTCCCTCGCATTCCCTGTGTCCCAGTTCTTCAGCAGTACTAAGATGTTGTCTGTGGTGCTCTATGACTTGATTTAAATCTCCAAGTTCTTTTGCATTGTGTTGGTCTTGCTTTTCAATAACGGTTATTGGTTCCCTCTTGATTGAATAAATTATAATGATAATTATTACAAACTGGATCATTGGATAATGCCTTAGCCATTATGGTATATGAGCCAATATACCATAATCTAATGTCTGTACATTGTAACCGGTTTCTTCTTACAAAACAAAGTCGAGAAGATTTGTCTAATATCTTGGGGGCGTTTTTTTAATAAAACAATTATTCCACTCGCGCATGTTGGATATGAGATGATTATAGCCAACTTGGCACTACGCGCCTCGTTGGCTATCTATCATCTCATATCCAACGTGCGCTCGTGGAATAATTGTTAAATACACAAGTATCGTTTTATTTTTTTCGTTTGTAATATTTGTTAGCTCATTGTACGAAATTTATACACTTGTGCTGTTAATACAAATTTAAGAATGAAAGTTTCTACTCTGCCTTGGTTTGCCAGATAACAAAGGCTTTATCAGCGAAAATAAGTATTTTTTCTTAAGATGCAATCTCTATACAACCAGCGAAAATAGAATACGTTCTTTCAATCTTTTCCAAAATTATATTTTAGTCCATAACTCCAAAGTACCTTAGTTTTTGCAAAAATTAACAGTTGATTGGATGGACTCTACAAATTCTCGAAAAGTTTTTGGTCTCACTTTGTTGAAATTGTGCGAGGCTCAAGGAAAGCCACGGAGGGATCCAGAATGACAGTGGTTGCCTTCAAGAGGGTCCCCTATACTGCTTTGTAAAACACAATCAAGGAAAAATATTTGGCCTTTTCACACGTCAGGAATGATATCCAAAACTCTCTCACGTTCACGTGAAATCAAGACAATTACGCTCAATGAATTTTACATTTTCCAGCCTTGATTAGTCTTACGGGACAAGAGATGGCGTAATGTCTTATTTTAATTGTTCAAAAACCATCAGTGGTCTGTTTTATGACTTTTATCGATCCATATGAAGATCACCTCCCACCAAAACCCTAGGCAAAACCTAATGATACCCACTTGAGAAAAATACGTACATTTTTAAAAAGTAAAATACCCGAATATTCACGCGAAACAAAATGGTTCACGAAATTCGTTCAATTTAGCTTTTAATTCACGGGTCACATTTAAATAATAATAATAATAAAAAAAATCATTCACGCGGACATGAAAAGATCTTATCATCTTTAATCACGATTCACGAATTAAAAAAAGAAACATTTAGGAGAAAAAAAGAAATCACCCAAGGACGCTTCACGTTAAAAGTATGGGGGACCCTCTTTCAATAACACTGAATAGTTTTATTTTTATTAGATTTTTTATGATGTCAAATGAGAACTAAGATTAAGAAAGAAAAGTTATTCACTAGACCTTGCACTTAATTACGTTGTTGAATTTGTAACTCTCCTCGGTCCAGAGTGACCTGTCTCTTAGTTGCCGCAGGGTGTCGTTTCTTTCAATCCTCAGACAGTTAAAATGTACATAATGCGGAAAAATAAGAAAATTACTTAGAATTGCATTTATTCGCTTCGGCAATTCATTTGATAGTGAGTAAGTTAATAAACTTTATGCAAGTGTCGTGTAACTTTAGAAGTAATGATATTCATTTTCAACAGCGAGAATTCTATCGGTCAAGAACTTGGGCTCCAGGCCTTATAACTTTCAGCATTTATAGATTAATTGTTTTGTATGCGAGTGACGGATGTAAACAAAAGAAAAGAAATTTATGTTCACTCCGTTAAAACTGGAAAGGCTTTTTCGAGTAGACATTTTCTGAAGAAGAAAGATATGTTTTCAACTTCCTGAATAGCTTCTATTTGGAGTGTGTGCTATAAGTCTTAACTCTAAATAGTTCAATCAACTTTGCTGTTTGGCATACTCAAGCTTGTGACAAAAGGATACGGCTAATCCTTCGACACACCATCTGAAAGCTTCTTCAGGCTTATTCAGCTCAAGACAGGCACTTGCTCCTATTAAAAATATCACAGAGAACAGAATTAGCCCGTATCCATGCGAACAAATGTTCTCTAATTTAATTTTCCTTCGCTTAGGAAAAGACGATTTTGCAATTTTTTTTCCTTGGCCGAAATTAAAATTATGAAAAGAGCTGTGCGAAATATGGAAATGTTGAAATAAATATTCCAGTGATTCTCAAAATTGTTTGTAAGAGATAGAAATCTTTCCTGCGCACTTTGCTTCCAAAAATGAGCATCAGCGGGCAGTCACTGGTAATGAAAATTTAGCTGTCAAGTTTTTTACATTCTCACTTCAAGTTCTCGCTCTGAAATGGAAAATTCAAGCCAAAACGAACAAGTATGATAAAATAACAGCGCTTCACTCCATTTCCACCAGTCTTGTGATATTCCACTCATTAAAAGAACGCATGGTGTGAGATAGTTTTCTACTTTTCAAAACGAAAACAAATTACCTCTAATAATTGCCTTTAGATATTTCGGTTGAAGCTGATGGGCGGTTGTTGCATCTCTCAGCGAATCCTGGTAATTACCTTTTAAAAAGAAGTGTAGAATCTAATTGGAAAACCGTAGTTATCAAAAACCAAACATAAGAAAGAAAAAAAGGAGTAGGTTGTTAGTCGTATTACATGGTTCACCCTCAAAGCGACAGAAAATACAGAAATACAGTTCAATTCTAAAATATTTGGGCCAACTAAGTATTACTTATTAAAATAAAAAAGAATTGAAAACAGTATTTCGGAATGCGGGACGCACACTTTCCTATCAAGTCCATATACAAACATATATGGGCTATACTTTTCAAAAAATCTGTTTCCAAACACCAAATTATCAGTTTCTTTGAGTGGAAATATGATGCCGTTGCTTTGAGTATTATGAAGTTGTTTTGAGTATCTTTGATTGTTTGTCATCTGATTTTGAGAGACTGAAATTTTCCTTCTCGAGATGTAAACTGTTAGAACTGCTCATAATACTTTGAAATTATGCCGTTGCCTTAATTGAGTATCATGAAGTCGTCTCGAGTATCTGGGGTTAGCGGTGGAAAGCGGAGAAACAGTAGAGATGTTAGGCCGAGATACGATGATAGATGTCAATGGCCGGTGGAGAAGAGAAAAGAACTTGGCTTAAATTCCGTGGGAGTAATACAAGACAATGGCGGTGCCGTGAACACATTCTAAATACTTACGTGAACTCTTTGAGGGACTCTTTGAGGCCGATTGCTAAGTGGCCGAAAAGAACTAAGCCCTACCTACCTAAATTGAAGTGTGCTGAGGCCCTGTTGTTGTAAAGTTTGGCCTTCAGTTCTTTGTTTCCGCAGTTCACTTTAATTCCTTCCGTGTAAAGGTAAATGGCGTTGAAAAAGTCTCCTTTTATGTAAACGTCGTTACCTTCATTTTTGTAAACTTCAACTATTGCTGAAACGAAACAATTTAAATAATATTTATAAATTGAAAACTGGTGTTTATTGTGGCTCAAGCATTTAAAAAATAAGGATCAATTAAGTGTGTTTTTTCTGGATAATTTATCAGGCCCTCCTTTATCAGGCTGTCCTCCGGAGTGGCTCTGGTACATGAGGTGAAAAAAATGAAAAAAACTCCTGAAAAAAATGTTATAAAACCTTCACAAATGGCTCTGGTACAAGTAGCTCTGGTACATGAGGTGGTAAAACTCCTGAAAAAAATGTTGTTAAACCTTCACAAATCTCATTTTGACAAATCTCATCCTATCAGATGCGACTGTTTTCATTACCAAATACCATCAGAGATATAAACGTGACCCGAAGGAACTTCAAAAAGAAATGGAAAATAGCATAAGATTGAACAACAAAGATATTACGTAGCCATTGTTTGCAAACTGAAAAAAAAAACAAAACAAAACAAAAACACACTAAGCCCACCTGTCAAAGTGTCTTCATCAAAATCAAGAGTTACTTCTTGTTCTTGTTCTTGTTCTTGTTCTTGTTGTTCTTGTTCTTGTTGTTGTTCTTGTTCTTGTTGTTGTTCTTGTTGTTGTTGTTGTTGTTGTTGTTCTTGTTCTTCTTCTTCTTCTTGTTCTTGTTCTTGTTCTTGTTCTTGTTCTTCTTTTTCTTCAGCAGGTGTTGAGACATCATCCAAAGCTTTGCTTGAACCCTCCGCCATGATCTCTGGGAGTTTACATCTCACCGGACGTGCCGCTCCTTCACGGTTCCTGTACAACCATGATATAAACACCAACATGCTGTCAAAATACTAGGAAATCCAAGTTGACTTTTATCCTACCACAATTCTGTTGTTTTCTACAGCGAAAACGCTAGGTTTGCGCCACTGTCCACAGGGTGACATGATTGCGTGGTGAGAGGCACAATGAAAGTCCGCAAGAAAATATATAACGACGTATTTTGTGAACGTTTCATTCTCGTAAATCATTCTTGCTATCGGGAACATATCCGGCATGTCTCCTTCCCAGCTCCTTTTTTTTTTTTTTTTGTCACGCAACGCGATATTTTCATCGTTCCGTGAGGAGGCCCAGGAGCTCTTCGTGTTGGTCACGCAACACGATATCTTCCCAGTTGCGTGAGAAGCTTACGCAGGGCTGTGAAGAAAACTGGTAACCAATCACCAATTACATGAGGTCCACCAAAGGACTAATTTCTGAGCAAATGATCCACTGAATCAGATTCATCTCATTCGGTGTTTTACGGCCGGGTCACTGAGTTACGAGGTCTTAGTTCTTGGCAAATTATTGTTTGTTCATTCAAGAGTGCGTTACGAAATAAAGGAAGGACTGGCGCAATTGAAGGGCGCTTCCTCCCAATGATTTTCATAGGTTAAAACCTTCCCCTATGCTAATTTCCCCACAATTTTGAGATCTCTAAACGGTAATCTGGGCTGAACATCAACACTTTCTTTGAATGCTTCATTTTAGATCTCTTCACACCGCACATTGAGAAATGACATATTTTTGCTTTCACCCACCGCTGCTCTCTCGAAATCTTTGTTTTGTCAATACAAAACACTAACTTTGAATGTCATATTATTTTGAAGTATTTGAATGTTTCGCTCCTTCTTCATCTGTCATCCATATGCATTAATTCATTAATTGTTTTTGCCAAACATTCACATCAGCGTCAAAAAGAAGATAGCTGGAGAATGAGCGAGCTTTCGTGATTGGTGAGGGTACTACATTGATCCAATTGAAGTCGCCTCTAGTCTAGAAAACGTGTGTATCAAAAAATCGAAATGTCTTTCTTGGACACATTCTAAAAATTCGTACCCGGCTGACAAAGTGATTCGGCTCCGGTTACATCCTGCCACAGAAGTTCAGTCTTACGTTAATCAATCTGTCAGCTGCAGGCGTATGAGCAAGGCAAAGAATCATGAAACTAAAAATTAATGTGTAAACTTTATGAAAGATTTCATTAGGTTTCTCACAACGAGTTGAAAAACCAGCTGTTTAAATTTGGTTACATGCCAGTCTTTGATTCCTTGTCATCTGATTCTGAGAAACTGAAATTTATGAAACGTTTGATGACAACAGCATGCGTCTTCAAACTTGCTACGCGATCGCACGAATTATATATAATTGCTAAAACTAATATTTGCTATTTTATCCAAAATCCAAGCTTCGACTGAGCTCGAACACGTGCCTGCTGGTTACTAATCTGTAGGCGCTATCCAAGCGAGTTTTACACATTTCATGCTTTTTATTGTTACTCACAATCCATCTGCTGAGGAAAATATATTTTTAATCATCATACATAGATCGAACATAACTTCATCCATGTATTTTACGAAACTAGAATGTAAAAGTGGCTTTGAAAATGGCATCGCGAACTTGTATCCTTCTTCGATGGATGGTTATTTCTATTAGCAACAGCCACTGACATGTCAATGATCATGAGTGTAGTTCAATATATTATCAATACTTACTTTTAGGAGACGGTTGTTCGACAAAGATGATGCCTGCAAGTTTTTTGTTTTGCGATAAAATGACCTGAAAATTCAACGACAAAAATAGGGCAATAAAATTTCAAAATGTTGTCTTAATGCACGAAACGAGGCCAGCACTGATTTCATTTTATACATTCTTTTGACAAAGATTAATGTTGTCCAAAACTGTTATATCGATGACGAGAAAAAACATCGACTTCCCAAAAAAGACTTCCCAGTTTACCTTACGAAAAATTAACAAAACTTCAAAGTCGAGATCAGCCGCTGAAGTCTACTCTGGATACCAAGTAGTTGTTTGTTAGATGTTAGGTATTTAAATTAAAACAGGAGAAGTTATTTCAAGATTTTGACGGGGGACCGGCAGGCTTCATTTTCCAACCGCATTTACTCTTTCGCCTCAGTCCGGCGAAAATGAAAACTAACGTCTAAATGCCTGGAAGAAGTCGAATCAGATTTATTTACTATGTAGGTTGTTTGAGCATTAAAGTATTTTTTCAACCATCTTCTGAAGTTGTTTCGCAATACCTTTTAAAATCCCTCAATCATTTCGACCTCTAAATATGATTTATCAGATATTGTCTTCAAAGAGAAGTTTATCGGAATCTATTTTTTTTCCGCCAGAGATAAACGCGACAAGTCATGTTAACATGCTATTTTCGCACGCGAACATGGTTTCGTTTCTCGAAACTCTAAAATCTCATTGTTAGTCTGAATAGCAGTGTATCATAACTGTAAAGAGAACTTATATGACGATCAGTCATGGGCTGATAATTTTTGTCCCTGATTTTGAATGGCTCTTCTTATTCCAAATTTTTTGTCAAAGATACAAGGTTAAAATGCTGTTAATGATGTTAAATTTTTGCCTTTTAAAGCATCACCACCGGTTACAGTTACTGTGCTAGTTTCTTTTTAGTGTGCAGTTAAATTTGTAAGCGTTACCGAAATCCACATGTAGGTGAGGAACGAAAAAAAAAATGAAAAACTGCAATAGTGTTCATTATTTCTTTTAGCTCTCACGTGCACGTACTCATTTCTTTGCTGCAGTTTTGTCATCATTTTACTTTACTTTACTTTAATCATTTTCTCAACAAACTTAACACATATACAAAGCTGAGGGGAAGGCCAAGAAACAGGAACAGGTTCCCTTACAAAAGGCCTCCCAAAAAAGAAAAACACTACACATACCTCTATGTATATAATAATAATAATGGAAACTTTATTTGTGTTTTTAAATGTACAATTGTAAATCTCACTACGTATAGGCAATTTACAAATGCTGCTTGAGATTGGCTTATTTAACACACGCACAAAAATCAAAATTGCATCAAATCTGGGTTGTCCCAATTCCTATTTCTACAACAAAAGACGTAATATGTTGCTCTAATAGCTATATTTATCATTTTCTTGATTATGTAAAGTTGCTGCTTTTTGGCAATGCCTATGTCATTCATCATACCTAAGAACGTAGAGCATTCATCTGAGAAAACGCCAAGGGAGCTCATGGAGAGATTTACAAATTTCACACATCTGAAAGTTCTACTCATTTTGTTAATCAAGTTCCGATATTTTTCTTTTTTACGTACTGCATTGTTGTACAAGTTAGATGCGAAACCAACTGTTAATTCTAGAACATATAGGCACTTGGACTGGGTTAGGAAAAGAAGATCTGAGCGATAACTTTCACCGGTTATTTTTGAGGGATTTAGAAAACCAGTAACATCTGCATAGATTGAGGAGCTAACATTAATTACAGGTTGAAGGGACTTGGCAATGAAGTTAAGGATTGAGTCGTGTCTCTAGGTAAAGCGATCAAGGCATTGTTGACAACTAGCGACAACATGAAGGAGTGACTCAGGATTAAGCCAAAAGGAACAATCAGGACTTTGTGATAATTCCCATCTTACCAAATTCTTACGTGTAGGAAGAGAGTTATAATAATAATAATAATAATAATAATAATAATAATAATAATAAATTAGGTTAATTCAGCGTCTATCCGGTATAAATAAGCCTTACAAAGACTTTTAAAATCATAAAGAGACTCAGACTTTCTGACATGCATAGGTAAACTATTCCAGGCTTTAACTGTTCTATGGAAATAGGAATATTTTAGCATGTTTGTTCTCGCATATTGAGTTTTAAATGACAGATCAGCATTTTCTACTGTTGTTCTACTGACAACAATCATTCACTTGAAACGTCAGTCACTACCATCGACAACAGTCTTTCTCAGGACTACACTCACCCGGACGATCAGACTACACCTTCACAGATCAGCATTTCTTAGTTCATATACTGCATTTTTTCTAGAAATAATAAAACTAGATAAGTTAATATTCAAGAGTCGCTTTAAACATTTGTAAAAGAAGATCAAGTCAAGTAGAGTCCTTCTAGACTTAAGGGTTAGAAGATGGAGAGATTTCAACCGCTCCATGTAAGATTTTCCTTTGATCATGAGTCGCGTGCATGGCTCGTCTCTGAATGCTTTCAATCATGTCCTGCAAAAAGGCTTGGTGAGGGGACCAGATTTCGCAGGCGTATTCAAGGTGAGGCCGCACAAGGTGTATGTAAAGCTTGCGAATTACAGCAGACTGTGTCTGATTTCCATATGTCCGTTTAATTAGCCGCAAGGATCTTATTAGCAGAATTTACTTTTGTAAAGATGTGGTCATGCCATGCTGTGATGTAGCATTATACCTAGATCCTTTTCTGTGTCAGATAGGAGTAATTGTTCCGTACCAAGATGATAGATATTGTGGATTGGTTTTTTTCTTCCTTGTTATACAGAGCCGTTTATATATCTGTGAATTAAAGTTCATTTCTCATAGTTTACTCCAATCATGTAGAGCTGACAGATCGTTTTGGAGGGTGTAACAATCATTAAGGTCGTTAATCACTCTGGCACACTTTGCATCATCTGCATAGAGGGGAAGACTGGTACCAGTAGAAAGGTTTTCCGCAATGTCATTTACATATACAAGAAATAGAATGGGGCCAATGATAGATCCTTGAGGAACTCCAGAAGTAACTGGCTTCCAGTCTGACGCAATGCCTTCGATGAGGACTCTATGACGTCTATTTGTAAGATAGTCTTTGATCCAGGCTAATAATGGATTTCGAAAGCCAAGCATTTCGAGTTTATACATAAGTTTTTCATGTGGTACCCGGTCAAAAGCTTTTGCCATGTCCAGGTATATGACATCAGTTTGACCACTCGAGTCAAGTGTTTTCGCCAGTGAATGAACATATTGAACAAGTTGGGTGACCCAAGATTTATGTTTTCTGAAAGCATGTTGTTCTGGGTGAAGAAGGTCTTCGACATGGCTGCAAATGTGGGTATGGACACATCTTTCAAGTCTTTTTGACATAATGGACAAATGGACATCACATCCTTGATCAATTGATTAAAAGACTTCGATTCCATATCTTTCCATCTCGATCACCTTCCTTTGTGTTGGGAAATTCTTAAACCGAGCTTTGTTTTTTGTGTTTTTTTAACTAAGGAAGACAAAACAACCGAGAGATTTTTTTTAAGAAAATCTTTCCGTGACCGTTTCCCGCCACAACAACAGCATATGAAAAACTGGAATTCTGGTGTCACTTTCCATATTAAAAGGGAAAAATCTTAATAGTACGCTTTAATTGAATGCGTTTGTGTTCAAAAATGCATGAACTAACTAACGAAGTGTATTTTCCAAAAATTTTCTTGCACAATTATGAAATAAATCTAATAGCTCGGTCGATTATTCAGATGGAATTTGGAGTGTAAAAAAATCCCTTTTGATCGCTGCTCTTTACAGGTACAATTAAGTTCGATATCTGATATAAGAGATCACAGAGGACTCGGTGAGTCACACAACATGCCACTAGGGATGCGTGGAGAAAAGGGAGTCTTTCGGGTACACTTTGTGTGAATAACACAACCCTGTTCCTCGAGTTTCACGGAAAGTTTGATCATGGCGCGCTCGTCGGAGGTATGGAACAATTTTCTCTGTAATTCTTTTCAATTTCGAGTGGTGTGTTGTTCCATAGAGTTATAAGGTCTTAATCTACTTTTATTTTAGTCTCGAGCGGTGAGTTTCCGGCAGCTGAAGTCGAAGTAAGTTCACCTGTTTCTGTTATGGTTAATCGATGAGAGACATCTGTGCACTTCTAGTTATACCTGGTGCTTAACCTGTTAGACGGCAGTGTAAAGGAGGTTAACTTTAGCATCTGAACTTCCTGTTGCAGCGCTTATTACCGGTAACTGGCTGCAGTAGAACTTAGAAGATTTCGTAAATATCCACCAAGTCTAACCGCTTGTGTGGGGTGTTACGTAAACGAAGACCCTCGGAAACGAAGACCCAAGACCCCCGGTCTTCGTTTTCGTAGTACGAAAACGAAGACCTTGTAAACAGAAAACCGTAGAAATTACAAGTTAAACAGACATTAAACAGCATCAACGCTTAGTAATATAATACATTACACTTCACGCGTTTCTTCCCATTATTATCCTTATTATCATACGGCCCGTCTTGTCTGTTCTGTTTCGCTATGCGAGCCAATTTTGTATTGATATAATTTCTCGAGGGTTTCCTCGGGCAAACTTACAACACATATTATTATTCTGGAACAGCAGGCAGAATTCGAACGCCAGCTGCCTTTGATTTATAGTTAGCATTGTGTGACAGAAGAACAGAGAAAGCTTCTGTACAGGAAAAATGACTCTTGGGTTATGTGAATAAATAATCGATTTCTACTGTATTTCGCAGCTAAAATAGATTCTGACGGTTGTTAAGCTTTCTCTGCTGGAAAATTCTCGTTAAAAAATAAGCAATTCATTTGGCTTATGTAAGGTCTTTATTTTCGTAGTACGAAAACGAGGACCCCCGGTCTTTGTTTTCGTAATACGAAAACGAAGACCCCCGGACTTTGTTTTCGTAATACGAAAACGAAGACCCCCGATCTTTGTTTTCGTACTATGAAAACGAAGACCCTTTATTAAAAGCAGACAATCTTTTGAAAGTATGCAAAACTTACGCCACATGTTGAGATGGAGCGGTGAAAAATTCAACTATGTCGGTTTTTCGAAAGTTTAAGCTTCCTCAGCTAATACGAAGAGGGTCACCTGGCAGCGAAATTGCAGAAGGGATTCCACGCTTCAAATGTAATAAATTGCTGGTAAAACAGAATAGGACAAGGTTCCTTTGGAGATGTTTACAGAAGGGCCTCAATAAGGCTAAGCAGGCTTTATTTGGGCGCGTACTCCCTTTTTTGGCCTAGTGCAAAAATGTTTCCCACGGCCGCGCAGAAAACGAAGACCCTTTATTAAAAGCAGACAATCTTTTGAAAGTATGCAAAACTTAAGCCACATGTTTTCGTACAGAACACCATAGTACGAAACACGTTTTCATACAGAACGCCTTCTCTGTTATTCTGTCACACAGTGCTAACTATAAATCAAAGGCGGCTAGCGTTGGAATTCTGCCTGCTGTTCCAGAATAATAATATGTGTTGTAAGTTTACCCGAGGAAACCCTCGAGAATATCAACACCAAATTGGCTTGCATAGCGAAACAGAACAGACAAGACTGGCCGTATGATCATACGGATAATAATGGGAAGAAACGCGTGAAGTGTAATGTATTATATTACTAAGCGTTGTTGCTGTTTAATGTCTGTTTAACTTGTAATTTCTACAGTTTTCTGTTTACAAGGTCTTCGTTTTCATACTATGAAAACGAAGACTGGGGGTCTTAGTTTTCATAGTATGAAAACGAAGACCAGGGGTCTTAGGCCTTCGTTTTCGAGGGTCTTCGTTTTCGTAACACCCCGCTTGTGTGCGATTGGTTCAAATCGGTCAAGTGACTGAATATGTCTCATTGGCTAACTAAGGAAATCTCCCCGATAATACCAATCTCCAAACCTTGCATTCCGTGCAAAAGTAGACTCCAGTCAGGAGAGCGTTTTTCTGTCTGAGAGACAAAGAGACTTACTATGTTCTCAAAAACTTCACTCTGAAAGTCAACATCTGTTTATGAATATGTTTATATATGTGGGTGATGGTAAACACTTTGTTCCGCTTGCTACAAAAGCATAATTGCAACAACTTCTGTTTGACTTAAAAATAAACCTGTTTATTCCTCTTATTGGGTGTGAGTTTTCCTCGTGTTTTTCTCTCGGAAAACTTCACCTTTCAAAACAGATACAGATCTCTGTGTACAAAAATATGAGAGCAATAATTTCATATTTTTACTCCAAATGGAGGATTGTATGATTTTCAAACTATCTTTTTTGGGTTTGACACTAAGATTAACTTGAAAAAATGATTATTTTATTTTCCAAGGTTACAGTAATTTTGTGTTAACCCCATATGTTTACACTGACACTGTCTTTATCAACCATTGGCATTTAATGGAGTGGTGCTAATGCTAGAATGGGTTTGTAATTGTCCAAATTGAAGACAACATTGTGGGGATAGTAAATTAATTACATGCTCTCTAGCTTATGCATAAATCAACCATTTTTGGTAGTAAGTAGCAAGGAATTTGGTCCCTAGGATGGCCAGAGCTGGCCCTAGTTACTAGGATATATATCTCAGTTATCTTAAAAGTCAAAAGTTATTTTTTCTCTTGTGGAAAATGCATTCACTCACAGAACATCTTTGGATTCAAGGCCACTTAAATTTTGTAGTTTTTTATATTATAGCGGGGCTCCCACGCACGCAAAGCGCATGTGGGGCAGAGCCCCATACCCATGGAAAATGGTCAACCTCTTTTCGCTTGGTTGTCATGTGAGTGACCGAGCGTACGTATGTATGTACATACGTGCCTTCAGATTGCACAGGTAGGGTAGGGGAGACTATCAAAATGAAGGGAGGGGTGTCTCAGGTGAGTCTTGGCAAATGCACATCTTTTATGTTATCATTAATATTACGAACTTGGGAGCTCTGCTTTTAGGCTTGGCTAAATCTATATATTTTAGCTTGCATGTCAGTTGTAATTTTGAAAAGCCAATGCTCAGTATCTACTATGTGGAAATTATAGCAGCCATCTTAGATTTTGACAGCAGCAAAAGGCTGGGGAGAGAAGGAAATTTGTACCAAGGTGGTGGGCAACAGTCATAAGAATGATAAGAGGAGGGAGGGTGGTGAGACAATAGAAATTGTCTCTGTCTCTGTCTCTCCCTGCTTCCCCCCCCCCTCCCCCATTGTCCATGGTAACTGTAAGTCAAACAAGGCTGGTCAAATAAAAAGATGCCTGCATTGCAGGCTACTGATT
Organism: Stylophora pistillata; assembly: GCF_964205215.1. Classification (NCBI taxonomy): domain Eukaryota; kingdom Metazoa; phylum Cnidaria; class Anthozoa; order Scleractinia; family Pocilloporidae; genus Stylophora; species Stylophora pistillata. The sequence goes on along the minus strand of NC_142524.1, from coordinate 4,013,274 downwards.
ATTACAGGACTGATGATCAAAGATTGTCTTTATTTTTCAGCGAAGATTCTTTCGAACTGTTTTGGGAAGATGAGGAGGACAAAAAGCCAAAACGAAATTTTTTTGATGATGATGACTCATCGTTCAGCTGGATCAGTTCAGAGGAAGTGGCTGACTTGAGGAAGCAGCATCGTCGTTTAACGAGTAACAATGATGACGATGATGATGATGATGAGCCACTTGGAGAAGCATGGGGTGGTGTAGAGTACAGTTTGAATCCAGGTATGATGTCACACAAAAATAATGATCATGTAAGAAATGTTAATAGTTTTTCGGTTTGGTAGACCTTGACTACTTTTTTTGGCCCTTTTTTTGGCCCTTTTTTTGGCCCTTTTTTTGGCCCTTTTTTTGGCCCTTTTTTTGGCCCTTTATGCCATAACATCAGCATAGTTTACATAATTATTCTCCATGCTCCTCAAATTGTTGTACCTATGCAAAATATAACAAGGATCACCGCAAAATGTGATACTGATGCAAAATGTAACAAGAATTGCTACAAAATGTTTTACTGACACAAAATGTAATAACAATTGCTGGATAATGTAATACTAATGCAAAATGTAATAATATTGACACATTAATATAATAAATCACTCAACACAAAATGTAGTCACTTTTCAATGCAAAATGCAGGGGTTTCTTTAATTTTTTCAGCAGGAGGGCAACTGGTTTTCACAGGCAGGCAAAGCTTTTTGAACTAAACTTCTTTATAAGTCAGATAAACCTTCCTCCAGATTGTTAAACCAGGTGGGCAAAACCGTCCTTACAACCGGTCAATTTGGCCGGTGCCCGGCCCTTAATGAAACCCCTGAAAATGTAATCTCTTCAGTCTCTAACACATAATGTTTTGCTTGGGTTGTTTTTGACTTTCATGTAAGCCATATTTTATCAATAATAAGTTCAGATAAACTGTAGGATGTATTTCATAAACTAGTCATCAAAATATAAGAAATGAAATAAATGTGGAATAATAGATCCCTTATTCAATGGTCTAAGATACATTATAACATAACCAAAGTAAATCGCGCGCTCTGATTGGTCAATTTAGCGTCCCCCATTTGCCCATGGGTGTACGCTGCTGACGTGAGCAAATGCAAAGACTGTTTTTCCGCGCACGCTTGTTTTTTCTGGTCACGTAAGATTTGTTAAATAAAAGGGAACTCTTTAGCTACAATGTATCAATGTTATGTTATAAAACAAATGGTAAACACCACAGCGTACACTATTGAGTTATGGATGCACTTGGGAGGTTTGCTAAGCACTCAAGAAGCTAGAGTCGCTCTCGGCTATCATCTCGAGCGACTCTTACGCTTCTTTCGTGCTTAGCAACCTCCCGCGTGCATCCATAACTCAATAGTGTACGCTGTGGTGTTTACCATTTGTTAAATACAAGCAGCCAGTTTGCTCATTATTTGTATTTTTTCTCACTCCTCTGATGCTTGGTTAAACATTATGTAACTGGCAATATCCATGTGTATGATATGTTAAATCATTCAATAAGGTGTACCTATCCTATGATGTTCTCTGATTCTTATCACAGTTATCCACCAGTATTCTATTAAATTTGTTGATATTATTTGAAAAGGATCAAAGCCCCGCTCAAAGTCAGCTGCTCAATCTGTGCGAGTTCACCCACTGTCCTCAGCCACTTCTAGTAATCAGAATTCCAGTAAACAAAGTTTGTCTTTTGAAGGTGTGTTATCTGTTTTATCATAAACTGGTAAATTTGTGTTTTGTATCACAATTTTAAAAATATATGATCAAGATTAAAATTGATTATACAGAAAAGTGAACATTCAGGATTTAAAAACCAATGATGTAAAGCTTGTGATAACTTAAAGTAAGTAAACTTACAGGTGCATTTCGTTTTTGTTACTCTAAAACACTTGTAATTTTAGTTCTCCAAATTAAGCTTGCTTCAAGGTGGAAGTAAGAAATGTAAACAAAGATAACAAAGATGTTATATCTTTGCCTTTCATGATTGGTTATTTACCTTCTGGTTATAGAAGGGAATTTCAACTTGTGGTAAATGTAAAGTAGCTAGACTTATCAATCACAGATGCAGTAAGAACAAAAAAGTGGATCTTTAGGTGCTGCTGCATGAGTTTGTCTCTTGACGTTCTGACGACATTTTGACTTCTGTGATCTATTACCATGCAACTTATGGCAAAATAAAATCTGTTTTCTATTAATAAGATAAAAAGGGCAAAACCTTGTTGATGGTAATGTCATCTATGGATCTGTCCTCCATTAGATCAATAATAATAATAATAATAAAATAATAATAATATCATTTATATAGTGCTTTGTACAAAAGTTCTAAAGCACTTCACATAAGAAATAGACAATAGAATAGTAAATCCTACAATACCTGGGAGATAAAATAATAACAACAACAAACATATGAAACATATTCAAAGAGATAAGTTTTTAGAGATGACTTAGAAGTATTGACACTGAGACTACACCTAATATAGCTAGGAAGACAGTTCCATAACTTGGGGGGAACATGTAGAAAATGCTTGGTCTCCATAGGTTTTCAGATTCGAGGGATGAACTTGAAGCTGCAACTAAGCAAGAAACATTAAAAATGTGTAGATAATGCAGCTTATCAAATAATGTTTGTTTGACAAGAGAAAAAGTAAATTTTCTTCATATATAGCTGTAAGCATTTGATATCGAGTGACTCTTACCTATTTTACTGGAAGGTACAAAATCTCAAACTCCACCAAAAAGGCCGCCAGCTCCATCTACACAGCGAGTTATAACCACCTCATCATCCTCTGTAACTACAGTGTCTTCATCATCCTCATCAATGTCGCTGCCAGCAGCAACTGTGAGAAACCAGACCTCTAAAGTAACAACCACCCAAGCTGCCTTACACAGTGTGTCATCATCAATAAAAGATGGTAAATGGCTGAATTTTCTTTAAATGTGCACTTACTTAATCAGTAGGTATTTGTTATTGGCCAAATGCGAGGTCAAGGTGGCTGGATATTGTTTAAATTCTTTTTTTGCATTTTATGCATCAAGACAAAGTCAACATGCATGCATCCATTAAAACTGAACAACACATTTCTTGATTAATATACAAGTAAATGCAGATGTTTCAGTCATCGTATTTGGTTATTTCTTTTTTCAGTCATAAGCAATTCCCCTCAGGTCTCAGTCATGGAATATAAAAGACTTGAAGCTGAAGTTATTCAGCTGAAGAAAAATCTGCAGGTGAGAGTTAGACTTGGCCGGGGACAGGTGGCCTCCTTTGTTGACATTTCTTTTGGAATTACCATGATAGTGCAAATATCCTCTTCTTCTTTAATCCAGGTTTCTTTACTCCTTTGGGATGATTTTCTCGATTAATTTTGGAACATTCAATTAGAAGAATTGTAGCCAAAAAAAAATTATGCTGAATTTTCTTTTGAAGCTTTCAAACTCGAACTTCTAAAAGACGAAAATTTGAGAAATGGCCATGGGAATGTTTGTATCCTTCGATGCAAGCGATGGGACTGCAAAGCCCATATGAATCTGACATGCTTTCACACGTTGCCAAAGAATTCGTGGTTCTACGATATAAGCCGCGCCTTTGTTTTGGCCTTCAGATCGATTGGTCGTGGTTATTCGGCCCCTCAAAATTTTTGCTGGCCCTGGGAGTTAAAACCAGGCTACAGCATTGGAAACTAGGATTTCAAAGCTCTTTGACCATTATGCTATACTTTCTCTCATTACCCCTTCACTCCATAGATCTAAATCCTAATTCATCTTACTCTCTGCCCTACATTTTCCATAATGTGTGCTTCTGGGATTTTGTTGTGAAGTCTGTGATTCCCTTGTTGAAACTATTTTTTATTCTTATTGCCTGCATTGCTTGGAAGGATGTCATCACACTGTGAGGTGAAATTAGTTACAGGCCATTCTTGGGAGTGACATTCGTAGAAGAACCAGGATTGCTAATTGTCTTCTGACATTGACAGTTTTTCCAACTTTAAACTGCAGGCAGCGCAAAGAGAAAAAACAGCACTGCCTTCAGTTCAAGAGACTGTTAGAAGAATTATTTGTGGGGAGGTAATATTTCAAATGTCTGGTTTTTTTTGCATTGGATTTATTCCACAACCAGACTTTTTTTGGATAAATGTGTCTGTTCCAAACTCTCTTTTACTGGTAGCGTCTAGTCTCTTACTTGCAGAGAAGAATTAAGTTCACTGAAACTAAAAGTGTGACCATGATTTTGAAGCCTGCATTCCTTTGAACTTCAGAGTTGTTCACTTTCATTGATCAAAAATCAATTTTGTTGACAAGGGGCTGTACTTGTGAAAAATTTTATCATAAAATTTAAAGGAACTTCTTGTTCATGCAAACTGAACTTGTCTCCTCTGGTACCGTGTATAGTGCCTTACAGTCTTCAGGAAAAATTTTCCTATCTTTTTCTTTTTTTTAATTTTTTTTTATCACACAAGGTATATAGTTAGACAAGTCCCTTTTTTTTCTCTTCTAGTCCTATAACCTTGGGGTTTATAAGTCACTAAAAGACAAATTGGACCTCTTGGACCATGCCATAAAAATGCACGATGGAAATGCCATAATGGCTGTAAGTAACATTATTACTTTCTGCCTAAAATCTTTACTATTTGCTTCTAAATTGAATGAAGTCCTCCTTTGCCTGGTGATTTTCTTTGAAGTTCCTGTTAAGGCATATAGAAATTTGTTACCTCTTTCAAATATGTTGCAGGTAATGACTTATATTATAATAATGATATCACTCTGCAAATAGCGTGAAAAATATTTTGCAAAACTGAGATCTCATAACAAGTTTGTCACACATACAAAAACTCCCAACACCCCCTTCCCCCTTCCTTGTGCATTCTTCTCCCTCCCAAATTATGAATTTCCTTTTATTCAAGGGTAAGGAACCTGGGATTCCTACGGTAAGGGTCACTATTAACTTTATTTATTTTTCAGGCGGTCTTGTTCTTAAGGAAGTCGGTAAAACAACGTAAGTTTTGTAGAATTGTTTGTAAATTCTATTCTAATCACTGTTTGTTGCTTGATGTGTGTTTTGTATATGCTTATTAGCTGAATTTTTTTTTGTCTCCAATTCTGTTAATTTGTGAAAATTCTAGCCAATAAGAGGGTGGCTGCAGCAGTAGAGCAGTCGAAAAGGGAAAATATTACAGTTTTTATATCATGTTCTGTTGTATTGTAAAGTGGTAGATTACATAAAATCTTTGATGAGGGGTTGGGGGTGGGGTTAAGGTTTTCATTTGCTAACAGGAGAAATGGTGAGAAAAAGTAGTTACTTTTAACTTTTTCTCTACATGGGAACAGTTACAGCCCATTATACAGTGCATATCTGCGTCACTTAAAAAAAGATATCTTTTAAACAAACTAGTGCATTAAACTGGAAATTAATTTTATCCTGTAATTCTCTCTTGCTAAGACTGCATTTATCGAGACACTACTTTTGTAATGCATTTTGTCAGCCAGGCGACCGATTCTTGCACTGAAGTAAATCCAGCCAATAACAGTCATTAATGCTTTTTCGGACAGTTTGTTATCCTACAAAGAAGTTATAGAATGCTTGTTTGTGCATTTTTTTTCAAGGAATCCTTCATAATGAGTTGACGACGCGTCCCAAAGCTGTACACCACTTGAGCAAATACCTGAGTGAACATTATGATTACACTGAACTCACGGAGTTGTACCAGTTAAGTATGCAGGGATTTCATTAAAAACCCTTTAACTCCCAGAAATGATTATCATGGATCTTGTCCACTTTTATATCCATACATTATCCAGCAAACAGGTAGTGAGAACATTCAAACTTATCAGGTAGAAATTCTTACCTTGGTCTAACACCAAATTCTCGAGACTAATTTATAAGAAAATGTGTAGCAGCTATAGGGGGTAGAATTCATAAACAGATCTTGGGAGTTTAAATGTTAAAATCTGGTTATCAGCAGTCTACTGCTGCCCAATAAAATTTGTTACCGTGTTTATTTAGGCTGCGAGCAGGCTTATATCTATATCACACCATCAGCATCTGCGTGTGAAAAAGTTATTGGAAGCCCTGGATATCTGAAGTTCTTCTCCTCCGTTCTGGTGTGACTATCCCCTGAAATTTGAAACCCATCCTTCTCTTGAATTGTACTCTTAAGTTTTGGACACACACTAGTCTAAGAATCAGTGGTAACTGTGAAGAAGAGCTCCCTGAGAAACCCTGTCAGCTGACTGTCGGTTGGCCGATAGATAAAGAACAGGCCGCCAATGATAACCCATAGGCCAGCCACCGAAAGGCTATCGACAGCCTGTTACCAGTATTGGTGATACATGTATACCCAATATTGTTGGCTGACAGGTTTTTTTAGGGAGTTTTTCTTCACAATTACCACATCCCATAACCCTGACCTCCTTATTATTTTTGAATTGAAAATATTCTTTATAGTATTTTCCATACCTTGGCTGTGTAATCAGTTTTTCCATTGTGCAGTGGATTTGGGTGACAAAATCTGATATGTAATTGCTTAAAGACAAACTGAAATGTATAGTCTGCAGGCATTAGTTGAACAAAATGTTGTTCTAAGGTCTCAGTATGAAAATTTAATGATTTGTGTTCATTTCTGGGTTAGAGTCATTCACTCTGTAGTTTAACTTAACATTAATGACTTAACATTCCTACCAGGCTAACTAAAGAAGAGATTTTTTTTCCAGCGGAAGAGGTTTTAAATTTGATAAAACAACTATCACTTTATGCATCTCATCCCTTTCTCTTCTTACTCTCTCTGTGATGCCGACCTGAGGTCAACACTTTGTTTGATCATGTTGTTTTTGTTGTTGTTGTTTTGCAGTTCTGTTGGTAGATACGAAGATGCAGCAGTAAGTGGAGAGAAGATTACTAGAAAAGCTCATATACATCTCCCTAAATGTATATTTTAACCCTTTAGACCCTAATAGTGACCAGCATCTAATTTCTCCCAACAGTTACACAGCTGAGTCACTCAGTAAGATCATGAGAATAATGGCAATGATCGCCAACCAAAGAAGCTCTGACTGATGAACAAATTCTCCTTGTCAGTAACAAAGGAAATTTGTAGAGAATAGTGTGGAGAATATGCATAGTTGGCAGACGCAGTGGAATTAATCCGTGGGATAGCCGTTTATCCGCGCGCCCTTTGAACAACTTAAGGCCTGGATAAAGTGGTTTGGGTTTGAAACCTGATTGGGTCATTTTTTCGTGTTCTTGGGAAAGATACTTTACTCTCACAGTTTATCTCTTTGAAAACTGGGAAATGTTCCGGCTTCTTGGACCACTTGAGTTGAAAAGGCATCCTATATAATTTTTTATTGATAATGACTGTTTTTTGGTCTGCTTTTCCACCAGATGCTTCAATTTAAACAAGCCATTAAAACAAAAGACGCTGGTGTTAGGTTAACAAAGCTTAAACAAATTCTCAGGTAAATAATGTTATTTAAGAATTTCTAGTTCATTTTTCAAGAACTCAATTTGTGTAGCTCATTTTTGTTTGTTTGTCGCGTCACCGAAAACAAACAAACAAAAAATAAGCGAGAAAGGAAAGAACACGGACCCTCTTAGAACGTACTGTAGATAGTATCTTTCTGCACCGAGTTACTTGTTAAGCCCCAAGTAGCATCACCCTCCGCTGTCAATGAAAACATCCAGACAGAAACCTCTGTCTTAACACCTGTATCAGTGTCTTGGTAGTTTAGTTTCCTGCTACTGTCTTTGTTATCTTGAAAATTGTTACCTAAACCTTCTGTGACTCATCGTATGTTCATCTTTGTTTTCAGGCACTATTTTGAAGGTCATCTTGAACTGGCCGAACAAACGACTTATCTGACAGAATATATTGATTTAATAGAGCAACAATTAAGTATTGAGGTATATTTAACAATTATTCCACGAGCGCGCGTTGGATATGAGATGATAGATAGCCAACGAGGCGCTACGCGCCGAGTTGGCTATAATTATCTCATATCCAACAAGAGTGAGTGGAATAATTGTTTTATTAATAACGTTACATTAAGTTATTATTAAATTTTTAGCTCCCTTTTAATTTTAAGCTGACACGTATGCTTGCCATATTTGTAGATTATGGTATGTTGGCTGATATACCATAATGGCTAAGCCAATAAAAAGTCTTGAATTGCATTATCCAATGATCTAGTTTTTAATAATTATAAAGTATTCAAGATAGTCAGTGCGCTCTCATTGGTCAATAGTTGTGAGGTCACACTTTCTGTTAGATTAGATTAGAGGAATTTTTTCCGTGTTAAATGGCCTCATCTCTCGGGAGTTCGGCGCATTTTCAAAAGTTATGCAAAGTTTGAATAACTTTGAATAAATTTCTTAATCCCCTACCCCCTCCCCCTCCCCCCCCCCCCCCAGGGTAAAAGTCCATTCGACTGTTGCTTAAATGCAGCAACTGGGGAATAACTACAAAGTCAACTGTTGTCTCAACCTGGTTTGATATAAATAAAAAAATATACATTCTTTTGAGGATAAAAATATTTCCTTACAAAGCATAAAATTGAAAATAATAGAAAGAACAATTGGCACGTAAAAAATAAAGGAAGAAGCTAGAATTACCTGAAATATCAAGGCTGTGCTCTAAGAAAAATTGAAGAGAGCCCAGTGCTCAGAAACTGTGAAAACCAGGGTGCCCAGCATATGCTTTTTATGCGGAAAAAACTAAGATTCCTGGGTCGTCCAAGAACAAATGTAAGGTGCCAGGGGCCACCGGGCGCTGCTAGACCACATCCCTGAATATGCTCTTGAGCATGTCAATGGATTCATTTTTGCAAGAAAGATTTTATACTCGACATCATTTTGATTTTTTTTTTTTTTAACTGAAAATGTCTTATCACTGATAATTTGCTTCTTGTGGGAAATTTCCTTTCTCTCTCATAATTTTCCAGGGAAGTTCATCTTTTTGGCGTTTGTTGTCAGCCTCACCGTATCGTGTCTATATATCTGTTCCTCTTTCTTTTCTTTTGCTCTGCAGGACGCAGATTCTCGTGCAGAGCGTGAAAGAAAGAATCAAGCTATGGTAACACACCCGAGACAAGCTCCGTTGCCGCTGTGCTCAGTAATTGTGACACTGTACTACTGCTGTCGATATCACTATGGAGAACCTGAGGTACATAATATTATATATATGATTAAAATTAGGACGATAATATGATGTAAATATGTGTGTGATGATTTGATAATAATTTGTTATTGTTCTTTATACTTCAGAGTGTCTTCACCAGTCCTTTGGCTATTCGCGCTAGATTTCAGGTAAGTGGTAGACACAGCTATGGAAACTGAGCCACCCGAGTATAGATTTTTTTAGACATTAGAAAGATGCAGATAATTTTTTTTTTTTTTTTTTAATTTTGCTCCTCTAGTCATTAGTACCACATGCATTGAAGGCAGCCTTCGGTGTTGTGTCGTCTCAGCCTGCAGTTACCTCAAACAAGAAACATGATTGACATATGCTACCAGCGCAATGATGTAGTTATCCCGTTTAGGAAACTCTTCACGAGTGCGTCGTGAGCTTGCGTGAAGAATGTTCCCAGTGCGTGTAACTTCTACTTTTAGTATACACTGGGTGCTTGGATCACTTTGATTCTTTGTTTCAAGTCATTTGATGTAAAATTTCCTTATGAAATACCGTACAGAGACCAACTACCACACTCTTATAATTGTCATTAGCTATCCGATAAGCAGTATGAATGGACAGCGTTATCTTCCCGAGCTAAGATCAAACAATGGAAAGGACTGGAACAGATGTTTACAGCAAAAGTAAGTTTGCAAGACAGGGAAAGACTGAGAAGATTGATACGAACTAAAGAAAAACATCAAGAAAAATTTAGGCTCAGTGTTTTTATCATGCACAAATTTTGAGGTGTAGAGTTTTTACTAGCTGAGCTGGGAGGAGACTGGGGAACAGTGTATTCAATGGTGGGAAGTCTCTCTCCCTATCATAGTAGCTAGGGTGTGAATTTGATACTTGGCATAACTTTTGGGTCGAGTTTGTTGTCAGTCCCCGCCTTTGTACCAAGTGTTTTCTCCGACCTCTTCAGCTCCCTCCGTCTAGTGAAAAAACCAACACTTCAAATTCCAGTTGGTCCTGAATTTGTAGACCAAGAACTACTTTGCGAATGAGCCATTTCTTATTTCCCTTGCACACGTTTTTAGATAATAATAATTTGAATCTTGCGCTGGCGTCTGATCGGCCACCGAGGCTGAGCTGCATACAACAGACTTATACCAAGATATGCACAACTCGGCCCAAAGCCGCCTGCACTAGCAAATGGCTGATTTTTTGCTCACTCAAACTGTTGTTTTCATGGTTTTATATTTCAGGGATGGTTAGGTAAAGTTAAAATGAAATCAGCGATAGGATTCACTCAAGTTGTCGATTTACTTCATCAACACGGTGCCTCTGAACAGGTATGACAAATGAATAACGAAGTAACATTACGTCTTGTCAAGTAAATTACTGGTTAATTTAGTTTTATATAATGTTAAAAAGAGAGACCAAAAATTTTGGCCACTTTTTTAGGAACCCTCTAGATGGCCGGTCCAATATGGGAAACCCCTGGTATCTTGTCACGCTTTGCTGAAATCACAGCTTGCAAGACTATGTTGCGAGAAACAAAATGAGAGTCAGAAAAACTTTCTTTAGTGTTCTCTTAATTGACCTGAAATACAGGGTCCTGGAAGACCTGAGAAAGACCTGGAATTTTATTTTGACATTTTCCAGGACTGGAAAGTCCTGGAAAAAGACTACAGGTCCTGGGAAATCCTGGAAATCTGCTTAACACAAGCAATAAAGTTTTCAGAATTCATGATATAAGGAATGTATGTAGACCATAAGGAAAATTGATTTTAAAATCTTGGAATCTGAGTCAAGGAAAAGTCCTTGAAATTTTTTTCTGTAAATGGGCACATCTCTGCAATTAGTGCTTGAACTAGGAGCTGTTGACTTGGGATCTGTACATGTAAGTTGCACTAACTTTCTTCCGGTCACACCTCCAACACTGTTAAAAAAAATAAAAAAAAAATAATTTTTATTTAACGTGAGTGTCGTGCAGAAACACTTAGCTGAAAGGTAGTTTACAGGTTTTCCACCAAACAACTGAAACGTATAATTCAAATTGAAAACAACATTATTAAGAATCCCATCTGGCCAAAGGCAAACCAGTTGGCTATTTACAAGCATGGCCGAGGATTTGAACTCGGAGCTACCGTGAAACAAATCCAAGTAGTGGTCAGGGCGAGACTCGAATGCGGTAGCGGCGGATTGCGAGTCCGACACGCTGACCACTCGGCCACAAAACCTTCTGTGTTGATTAAAATGCCCTAATTACTCTCCTATCTTTTCTTTATTATAGGTGTTGAACACTTACCTAAAGTTAATTGACGACCTTAACCAACGGCTTTCATCGGCGACGAAAACAAAATGCCATAGTGCAGCTATTGAGGTAACGTTGTCTTCGAAATTATTCTTCAGCTTATCCCAGCTGAAAACTAGGTAGAATCCCCCATCCTCATTTTGATTAACTGGCAACAAATCCCGTTTGCTTCATTCAAGGTAGTAGTTACATTCTACAGTGTTGTATTCCCTGGCAACGTCTAGAAGTATTGTTGATGTCACTCGCTTCAGTGCATAGACCACTTTCATAAATGGCTGCCGGATTAATATTCTTTTGTTTAAATTTAAATTAGCCCTACTGGCCTCGTTCTCCAGTACAAAATTCAAAAGAAAGCATTATCTCAAGTGAGGCCAGAAGGGCTAATTTAAATTTAAACAAAAGAATATTTATATGGCAGCCATTTATGAAAGTGGTCTATATTATACCCTGCCGAGGGCCTACACAATAGGCCATTTTACAGTTGTGTACTTAGTTGCCAAGCCTTTGATTTGGCGTGAGGCTGATAGTTAGCATAATAACAAAGTGATTTACATTTGAAAGGCAGCAAGGTTTGTATCATAACAAGGTCAACCTCAGCCTCACTCCCATTCAAAGGCTTGGCAACCAAGCACACAACTATAAAATGGACTATTGAGACAGTAATGCTTACTTTCTCTTATATTCAGTTTTAATTTTCACCTTTTTTCATCAGAGAATTATTTAACGTTTTTCTCTCAAAGTTCTATTTGCCAAGAATCCCTTCCCTGTGTTTCTGCCACCTGATTCGCACAAGTACTCGTCCATAAATATAGAAAGATTTTTTTCGTCTAGTCATGAGCGTGAGACAAAGAAAAAATATTGAGTACCCATGAGGAATCAAACCTCAGACCTTCGGATTCTGCACACTTGTGCTCTACCGCTGAGCCACAGAAACTCTGTTGTGAGCAAGGCTCATTACAAAGTTCATATTTGACACGCCTCCTGCATACTGCTTGGATCGGCAATGTCTATAAATCACTCGTCTACAAATCACTTTTATGTGTCTTATTGCCCTTAGATCAATTTTACCGAGTCGACATCTGTTTTTATGTGGGTACATCCAACTGCGAAAGACCACAGCAGATACATCAAAAAGGTCGTCCGATGAGGGCGTGAGAATAAAAGCTTCTGGCTAAGCAGAAATTCATTGTTCTCCCCAAACCCAAAATATACCACAGTTCCCCTTGGTTGAGTTTCCTTATTACACAAAACACCTGGGATACTCATCGATCTTTTCAAGCTTCATTTTAAAACAGAATTTCGCTATTTAAACCTGGAGAAATCTCATTTCTGTAGAAGGGTGGATGAGAAGCTTCCCTCTTACTGCTTGCTTGCCTTTCTTGGCTGTGCTTTGTTAATGAAGATTCAAATGTATGTACGTGTTACAGACCTTAGTTGCCATGAAGGATCGCCAACAGCTTGAAAAATACAGAAAACAGCTGAAAGGGACCGCGCGCGAGCAAGCCATAATCACAGAATACCTCAGCAACTCGGTGAGTCCAATCCATTCAGTGTATAACACCCAACTTTAGTGTCATTGATCAACTACCTTTTTAAATTTGAATTCTGATTCGTCAAATTCTCGTTAAGAATAACCCTTAGTGTTCTTTGCTTTTCCCAGAGTAATCAGTTTCTTCCTAGTGATTCCAGTGATTTTTTTGTTGCTTTTTTCTTTTATCATAATCGTTCAGAATTTCATTTCTAATATGTACATATATATAATATTTTTTCCATGACTTGTAAATTTCGTTTATTCATAATTATTTATAGTTCAATTCTGTGTGTGTGTGTGTGTACATGTGTGTGTGTCCCGACCCTAATATTGTAATTCATTCTATGTAATTTGGCTTCCTAGCCTTGTTAACCTTCCAGTTATGTTAGGAAGCCAACACCCTCTTAGTTTTAATTTTCTTGTTTGATGTTAATTTAATTTTCAAGAATAAGGGTGAATAAAGTTGTTGTTGTTGTTGTTGTTGTTAGTGGTTAGAACTAATTTTTCATCACCAATTTATTTCCTTGTAGCAACTCCGATGGAAAAACTGAAGTTCAAGAAATCGATTCAGGAAAACTGATTGTTAATTTTTTTAAAATTTTTTTTAATTTAATTTTTTTTTTAACTTTTTCCAGGTATTCAGTGAGTAAAACGGTAAAATAGTAGCAGCTAGGGGGAATGAAAAAGCGAGGGAGGTCTGGGTCGGGTCGGGAACTCGATCCCACCTCCTTCGCTTTTCGCGCGGCTGCTTCTTTTTCGCCGTCTTACAAACTGAATGCCTGTGAAAAGCTATCTATATATGAGATTGATATCAAATATTAGAATCACATATGTGTAGAGAAGTCGTTGCTGGTTATGACCGTTCAACGGTAGCAACACGTCATGTTACAAATTAAAAAACTGGTCGGTTTTTTTATGTTATAAATGGTTGTTGTTGCGCCTTTGTACAGACCCATAAGGCTCGATTTCTTCTTCCCATTCCCTTTGCTACTTAGCCTCCTGCTTCGCACGTCAGCTTTCGGAGAACCTGCACAAATCACAATTGAACTAACTCAGGGTTCAGTAAATGTTTTTATTTTTCGTATTTTGCCTCTTGTTTTGAGCACGGTAAGAGAGAAATAAGCAAAGACGCAAACAAAACAAAATAACGACGACATCAAAATGTCAGCCTTGATACACGCTTTTACGTAAGAATTAGAAAATATTTTTTCATCCAAAGCCGACTGAAGTAGACTGAAGACTAATGATGCGATAAAAAAAATATTGAATTTCTAAATCATCGGATAAGTAATCCTGCTCAAAACTTCCGGTCCATCCACGATCCTCCGTTTTCTCCAAATCCGAAAATTTAACTGGTCGGAAATCAATTACGGCGCCGATGCGTAAACCACTGCAACTTCAACTAAAGCTAACCACTTGGCGCTTCTAACAACCGACTCCCTGAACTTTATAGAAATAGCAACCGTTACCCCCTACATCCTCAGCGTAAAATGGCACGCGGATTGTCCTGGAAATGAGATCCCTTAGCCCCAGGCTCCCAATGAGTCCCAGAGTACAAGATGGCCGATTATTCTTCAGAAAGTACCGCTCATGTAACTGCGACATTCCAAAAAAGACTCGCTTTAGGGACTGAAGAATCAGTGTTGAATTGATCAGGTATATCCTGAATTTTTTACGGAAAAGGTAAACTATATCACGTTGACATATGCGTGGTTATCCGTCTTGAGGCGAGAAATTACATAACACGATTAATATTGGCTAGTTAGTTATCCTATGCAAGAACAAGAATTGTCCCCCTCAAAGAAAAGAAAAAAAAATGGGGGACAACGTAACTCCTAATGTACATATTACTAGAACTAAAGCATCGGGAAGTCTCGGGTACTGTCATATATACAGGAATTTCTCTTCCGTCAAACCTGGAGAAGACAAACTAATAGAGAGGTAGCTATATAAACGTATTTGGTGGAAATTGTTCGTCGAGCCCTCGTGTAAATTGTCAGTATATCATGTCCTCCTTAATCAGTTAATTTGTGTATGCACTCAGCATACTTAAAACAAAACATGAACACTGTGAAGCGTGTTGTAGGGACTAGTTCATGGTATATTTCTTTTTTAATTTACTTTAAGAAATAATTTCTAATCTCCCGTTTTTTCCAATTGTGCGATGGACTAGCATCCCATCCAGGGGGGAGTAGAAATACTCCTAGTCGCTTCATGCTACAGAAACCAGAGTTAAGCACCAGCCTAATGGGCCACTAGGCTCGTAAAACAGACTTTACTACGTTTTTTCCAATTGAGGTTTAGATGTAGTGAAATCTTAGGCATGCCAATGCTTTCACACAAGTGTATGCTAAATATTTTTCCTTACGAGAATCATACAGCAGTCAAAATTAAGTGGCAGTGTGACAAAAATTCACTTGCAAGTTCTGAACAGCAGAATGAATGAAGTCTTTATTTCACGCACATCATTTTGCCATCTCCACTGGCAAATAGCAAAAGCTAGATGAAGCGGGCGGAGAGGTAAGGTTACAGCAGTAATTTTGCCATCTCCACCTGCGAATAGCAAAAGCTAGACGAGGCGGGTGGAGAGGTAAGGCTACAGCAGTCATTTTGCCATCTCCACCCGCAAATAGCAAAAGCTAGACAAGGCGGGCGGAGAGGTAAGGTTACAGCAGTCATTTTGCCATCTCCACCCTCAAATAGCAAAAGCTAGACGAGCCGGGCGGAGAGGTAAGGTTACAGCAGTCATAACAGATAATATAATAATTGTAATGTAACTAACTAATAATAATTGTAAAGCAGTAAATGGTTTGAACCCGGGGGTAACATGTGAAGGTGAAGTCTGATCGTCCGGGTGAGTGTAGTCCTGAGAAGGACTGTTGTCGGTGGTAGTCACTACCACCGACAACAGTCCTTCTCAGGACTACACCCACCCGGACGATCAGACTACACCTTCACAATAATTGTTAAGTAACTAAATAAACTGTCTGGATAAATAAAAATTACTAAAAAACAAGCTAAGGTTACAAAATATATAGTCTTACAGAATAATATAACAATCAAATTTACTCCTAATAGAACCTGTTGATTGTTAGTACGTTGATTCAAGGATACAGAATTTGCCATTTTTTGTAGAAAAATGGGCACTTCAACATAATCGTCCTCTGCTTCCATTATCGAGAGCAAAAAGTCATGAAAATTTTTCTTAAAAGCTCCTTTGGAGAGTTGACGAAATTCATCAGGAATTGCGTTGCAAAGTTTAACTCCAAATCTAGAAAAAGAATCTTGATTTAGATTCAATCTTGAAGTTTGAACATAATAATTTCCAGACGAAGTTCTTGTATATGGTGCTGAGAACAGTTCTTCATGCAAAAGCTGCTTGAGTTCTGCTGGTATGCTGTGATTTACTCTGGTGGCTGATAATTTAAGCAGAGTGTGTGGAGAGAAACTTGTAAGTGGACAAGCAGTGTTTTATGGACAAATTTTGTGTGCATTGTGTAAAAGTTTAAAAAAAAAAAAATAGGGGCAAAAATTTCCTATCCACTAGGACAGCAACAGCAAATCCTTTATTTTCCCAAAAAGAGATGTTACAGTACTTTGAAATAATTTGAAAAATTTCTTATTAGAAACAGGAAATTAGATTGAACATTTCTGGAACAAAGAGAGTAGAGGCACAGTGAGGTTATCAAGTTAGCCCTTAGAGGCAGTTTTTTTACTTTTTAGAGGAACAAGAGGTAAAGAAGCCAGATGCAATGGGTAATGTAGTATTACTACATAAGACAGAAGCTAGAATTTATATTTAAGATTCACTTCTTTGGCAAAAGAGAATGTCTTCAGGTCTTTCAAGTAATGGGGAATGTCTTGTGGGGTGGGGATTTACTTTTAGTGGCATACTCCTTTGTTTGTAAATTCAAGATACAGAAACTGGGATAAGGTGTAGCAAGCATGGGTCAGTCTTATACATGTGTTTTAAACTTGAAGTCTTGAATTTTGAGATACAGTTTCTCACACACCGCTGGTAGCCATGTCAAGCTGAGTGCGGCAACCTTTATTGCAAATTCAAAGCTAATACAAATAGCACACACTAAGACTGAAAATAGCAAAAAAAGTTCCAGGCTAGTACATTAAACTGTTATTGTATAAGCATTTAAAATATTTGGGTGGGTGGGCGGGAAAGTGGGCAAAGGCGGACGCAACAAAAACAACTGCCCCATAGGTCACGTGACCTATACCCAGGCCCCAGCAGTGTGTGGGAAAAACATTTTTCACTTATTTCGTTCCACTCAGCCAGTGAAAAATTACTGGTATATATGTAGATGAATCATGAATATTATTTCAACTCTGTTTATGATTCATGAATCATGGAGCCAGCTAATAAGGGCAGGGATGTTGAATCTGGAAGTTCAAATGATTCCATATCCCACCCCTGATCAAGAAAGTAATGAGTGTACTTGCAGGTTATTCCAGTGCTTTGACTGACAAATTGTCACTTTCTCTGTTTACAGACAACGACATGAACTTGGTAGCTCATCCCTGCCGATTCTCAGTGCCCTCGACCCTACACAAATTTTCACGCACCAGGAGAGTGTTACCTACTGCTGTACTGAAGACGTTTATACCTTGTCAATACATTGTGACACAAAACAGCTCAAATTTCTTTTTCTATTCATCATTCAAATCTGTGCGTAGCAGAGGTGTGAGAATGCAGCAACCGAATTGTTTGCTGACAGAGTATCACCAACAGTTGACAGGAATACCAGCTTTTTATTTGAGAGAAATGGAGTTGAATGAGAAGATTAAGGCCAAACGCACGGTTCAAGGTCAGTTAGAATTTTATCAGTCATGGAAAGATCAAGGATCTATAGTGAACAGAATAACAGCGCTTCATGTGATCGCTAATATTGTCAAGAAAAACCAGAAAGAAAGAAGAGTTTTGCAGGGCGAGAGAGACAAGGCATTGAATGGTACAAACAATGCATACAGTGAGATCCTAGATTTTCTTTCTGATCGGATTATTTCCTGTAAAGGTCAAGGTCTAGCGAATGTGATGTGGTCCTTGGGAGTAATTCAAGAAAAACACCACCGACTGGGTAAGGTTTGTGAGGAGGAAATTCTATCGCGCGATATAACTGCCTTTCACCGGGCTGAGGTTTGTTGTCAGATTCTGCCAGGATGTATTGGCTTGGAACTGAAACATTCGCTAGTTTTTAAACGAGTCGAGGAAGCCATTTTGGCTGGGAAAATCAAGTTGCATCTTTGTGAAAATCGCCATATCTGCGCGATATTGACTTGTTTTACCGAGGTTGGTGGCGGAAGTGTAAGTTTATTTGAAACTCTGGAGGCTAACATTGTGGAGAGAGATTTTGGCTTTTTGCTCATGGAACACCTTGATCAGATCTTGCACTGTTTTGCCATC
Source organism: Stylophora pistillata (assembly GCF_964205215.1). Lineage (NCBI taxonomy): Eukaryota > Metazoa > Cnidaria > Anthozoa > Scleractinia > Pocilloporidae > Stylophora > Stylophora pistillata. The sequence continues at coordinate 3,994,870 of NC_142524.1, read as the reverse complement.
AAAGGCATCTTCTCTGATCAGTTGTTCAGCCAAGCGGAAGGAGAAATTCTGCGACAGGGGTGCGGTAACTTTCGGATGATAGAACTTGTGACCATTCCGCGCGCGTTTGCAATCGCGGGTAAAGGAAGCGAGCAACTCTTTGCAGCTTTTGAGAAAGAAATCTGTCAAAAAGGAATCAAATATTTCCCATTATCTTGTCTATGTTGGATCGCTTGGTCTTTTGCCACAAGAGGGTTCACGCAAAGTGTGGTGTTTAAATATGCAAAGGACGCAATCTACCAACGAGGAGTGAAAAATCTCAAAAATAGTGGCCTGGCGCTATGTCTGTACTCTTATGTGTTGGCAGAAAGTCCTTCACGAATTTTTGTAAAGGAATTAGGAAAAGAACTTCTTTCAAGAGACCTGAGAATCTTCAAGGGTACCCAGCTATGTCAACTGACGTGGGCTTGTTCAAACGCCGAGTATTTAAACCCAGAATTGCTTCAACGTTTGGAAGAAGAGATTCTCCAGCGGGACTTGACACAAAAAGAGGAAATCATAATATCTGAAAGTTTAAGAAACGCTGATAAAGGAGACAAAAATCCGCCTCCATATTTGCGTGAACTGTGTATTTCATCAATATAGACACCTGTTTGTACGATCTCTTTTATTGCAGAAAAATCGTTTACCTTCTGTAAATTTTATTAAATGTGGAGTGAGAAAAAATATGAGTTTCTATCACATTGCCACACGAGGCGACCCAGAGCTGAGTGCCGAAAGAGATGGCGATTAGAAAGGGTTCCAGCACACCTGCGACATACGCAGACACGAGTTAGAGGTGAAAACGAAATGGGCGGCGCAAATTTGAAGCATTCTTTTTTTTTTTTGCCAAACTTTCTTGGAAAAATAAGCTGAAAAATAGCGAAAGTTTCCCAAGCTCGTGACCGAATCGACTCGTCCATAGTCAGCTTTATGCTAAGGCTGGCATCACCATTTTCACTTAACATAACTTATTTATACCGTAACAGAGCGCGATTCGCTCATCTTACCCTTTGTATACTCGTCAATAATTTTTTTACAACGTTCTTCCAAATCTTGTTTCCCTGCTTCATCCAGCAACGAAATCTGCTTGGACCTTCGTATTTTCCTTTTTCTCTTGCAAGTCTCCGCTTTCCTTTTTGCAATTCCAAGGTGAGATTTTTCAGACAGTCTCTCAATGGACGTTGCTTCTCTTTGCACTTGAATATTCTCGTTTAATTTTGGGAACTTGCAGGTTTTTCTTTTCTTTTCGACCAATGACCTTTCAGCAGCTGCTTGTATTCCTTGTCTCACTACTTTTTTGATCGGTAGAGTTGGTTTTTCCGCATTTGCTTTCACTACTGGCCTGGCCAGAGAACAGGCGTAAGCATAATCTACAGCAAACCTGTAATAAAAAGATACATCAATAACTGACTGGAAATATCATAAAAACATCACTACAGTTTAAGTAAACAACTGACGAAAGTTAGGAAAATCATCATGGTCGGAGCACGGTCTTTGCATTACAGAAAATAATGGACTTGAAAGCGCGCGAATATTTGAGTCAAACTTTGAGCGCTTTCCCAACCGATGATTGTACGTTTTGGCCTACAAAACAGGCACTTTTTAAATGAACTTTAAGAGAGTGGAGGATAACTCGAGGATTATGCATGACATACTAGAGCAATCAAATAAGAACTTTTAGTTTTTTGCAAAGGGAGTCAAGTTGTCGAATTTCAAGATGAAATTTAGACGTAAGTTCTTTTCGCCTCTGTACAGACAATCAACCGATAGATAACTTACAGCTTCTTTGCAAAGACTTGCTGTTCACAATCCTTGACTTCTTGCGCAACTCCATTGGATGACAAGGACGATTTAACGATGACGTTCCACATGTGAGAAATGCACTGCCTCACCTTTACAAATAAAAAGACGAGGCAAGGTGTTTAAATAATAGTCTCTTCCATAGCCATCATTTGGGTTCTTCATGCAACATGGTACCCACCCTTCTACCCACAACGTCCTTTTGAATTTTCGTGCCACCTCGACAGGTGCGGCGAATTTTACTCCTTCGGTTTGAAAACGAAAGCGTAATTTCTCCTGACCTGATTGCCTCCCTGTTTGATCCATGGTGGAGAGAACTTAGTGAAATATGCATTTAAAAACATAATAAACGAGGACTAGTAGTTGTTCTTTCTCTTTCTCTTTCCTAATTCTAGTACCAAATTAGGATTCTTGCCTCAGAAAGTATTGGGAGTGAATTGAGAGGTTAGGTATTTTAAAACCTGCGGGTGACTTTCAAACGAGTCTTTCTGCTCGTTTCAAGCAAAAATTGATGCATATTTGTACCGACCCAGCTAAAATTCGGATATAAAGGGGTGACGTAGGTGTTTGACGGTGATTTAGCGCGAGCGCCTTTTCTTGAGTGGGAAATTAAAACTGTAGAATACTATCTTAGGAAATCTATTGCTCCCTTGTTGTCACCTTTTTTTTTTACCAAAGTAAAGTTGGTTCCCGTGCTTGCGATGTCCATAATATGAAACATTATGTTGAGTTGAACTCAGTCACACCAGCACATACCTTGACTGGTCTTGCGCCCCATTCCTGCATCTTCATTTCTGCCTCTTCCGGTGTTATGTTGCAATTAATAAAGAAGGCGATCAGAGTTTCTGTGACTAAACAGCTAAACGCGTTTGGTCTCCATCGCTTCTCAGCTTTGTCCTCACAACAGAAGCACTGTAATGCAACAAAGAGGAGATATGCAGAGTGCGAGAGAGAGTGGTGCCTGTGCTAGAGAAGAAACTGTCTCTCTTGCTCTTGGTTGAATTTCACAAGCTGACATGTTGCATTAAATTTTGCTAACTACAGTATTTCGCATAATTTTTTTTGGTTTCGTGGCATTCCGTTACCACTTGTTGCGTTATGCTGACGGTTCAGTTGAAGTGCGTTACAATGGTGTGTGGAGTTGAGTTTGACTATCGCAACCAGTCGATTTCGTTATTTTGGATATTTCTGCGTCCATGAGATAAATCCGTTGTGAAGCATTTTTTACATCCCTGCTGCTTTACATTAAAACGAACTAACCTGCTGCACCAGTAGATAAAAGTATGGCCTCAGCCTGCTAAAGTTCACACGGGCAAAATTCACTTTCAAATTGTAGCCTGGAGGAATTTGAGCCAGCCTTAAATAAAGTATTTGTAATGCGTTCCAGTGAGATTTCCGGAGGAGTTTTAATCTTTTCTTCTCCACCTAGAAGAGAGGCAAAATGTTAAAACAAACAACAACAGCAACAACAACAAACAAACAACAACAACAACAACAAACAAACAACAACCGAAAAAAAGCGCTTGGGGTTGTGCAAAAAGCCCACTCTTCTCTGGGAACAAATTGGGTGTCAAAGTCTTAAAACTTTTCCTGGCTTTCAGAAAGTAAAAAAAAAAAAACGATCCCAGACAAGAGCCAGTGCTGAAAATTTCTAGTGATATCCTTTGAAAGACTACATTTTGAAATTGTTCATAATTACATGTAATTGTGCAGCCGAGAACATTGCTTAAAGCACCCACAAAAGCAATGTCTGAAAATTCTAGCAATTTATGATTCAGTATTTTCAGTCAAAGGGTTCTTATCTACGAGCTGGTAAAAATCTTCCATTTATTTTAAAATCTGGTGTTTTTTTTCTTCTTATTACTTTTAACCTGCCCTACCTTGTTCCGTGGCTGGTGGTGAAACTGAAGTTTCTGACTCACTTTGTCATAATATGCTCCGTAACTTTGATAGCTTTGTTCAAGACTGCTTCTAAATCTCCATCTGCAACCTGTCAATGCAGTGAAGAGGCTAAACATAACATTAAAAGCAAATGTCCAAACACAAGACTTATTCCGATCTGCTTTCTGTTGACAGTGTGTGAAAGATCTCTTTTGGAGGTAGAACAGTGGGATAGCCAGGATATTTCAAAGGGGGGGATCACCATGTCAAACAGAGGGTCAAATTGTCTTGTCCACCTCCACATTGCATTTTTTTAATGAGACAAGACAAGGCGTACAAAGGGGGGTCATGGGGACCCCTGAACCCCCTCCCTACAGTTACACCCTTGCCGAAATTTCAAAGAAAATTCAGAGCAAGTTGACTACTCCTCATTCTTCTTTCAATGTTTGCTGCTCTGGCTTAGACTGAGCTGCCTCCACATACATTCACTGACACATGCACTTTGCATATTTCTTGTGACAAATATAAACCAACCTTTGCTTTGCCCCACATGGTGATATAAATAATCAAATCTGCAGCCCCCCTTCCTAATGACTTCTACTGTCCTGTCCAATACTTTTTCCATCCCATACATTGCCATGCTTTCATCATCATTAGATGTTGTTTTCTTTTCCCTTGCTGCATTCTTAGCTTGATCTCTAATGTCAGTGCCAAGACAGGGTTCCATCAAAGATTTACTGGAGGTAGAGACACTGGTAAATATTGGCTCAGTATCTTCTTGAACACTGTCTTGACACAAGTTTGAAGACTGCGTCGCATCAAAAGATTGCTCTTGAAATCTGCAACTGATCTCATTTTGGTCAAGAAGAGGGTCTAAATTTGGGAATGTGATTTCTGTAGATACTTCTGAATATGTGGTATTTAAAATAATATTTTCCTTTCCAGTATTTGCTTCATTTAAAAGCACATTGTGTTGTTGTTCCTCCAATATATGGATACGTTGGTTGGAGAATTGTTGATCTGAAGAACTGCACTGGTAAGGAAGTGACGAGGGAGAAAATGGAGGGAGAGGTGGTGGCAGTGGGTACTCTTCATCTGTAAAATAAAATTTAAATATGAACTGTATTTAAATTCATTTGATACATGAAAAATAAACATTGGAAAAGTACTCTTTCAAACATAAGCTGAGTACCCCTTGCCTCTTTGGACCTGCAGGTTGGGCTGTCATGTATGATATTTAACTAATTGACCCTTCAGACTAGGATCTAATTTCTCCTTACAATATCACCCCTGAATCACACATAAAGGTCAAGAGAATAAAGGAAACGATCACCAACCTAAGATACCTTGATTGTTAAACAAATTCTTCATGTTAACACCTTAGGAAATTTATAGAGAACAGTATGGAGAATATGCATACTGATATCAGGGCATGTTACCTGGCAAAGGTGGTGTCCAGTGTGACTTCTTGCATTTCTTCTTAAAGCGGCATCTTCCATATTTTAGAAATAACAAACAAATCTCATTTCCAGCAGAATCTAAGGGAATGGGTTCCCCTGATTTGGTAAATTTCACACTAGTCAGCTGTAAGCAAAATTAAAACAAGATTACATAAATATACCTTTTAATCAAATGAGGACAAGAAAAAACAAGGGCAGATTCTCTGTTACCCTTAATCACGAGCTTGATAGGGTTTCATTTACTGAATAACTTTTTACTTGTTGTATGAAAAGCCGCACGAACAAAATTCCGGCCCTCGTCTAAAAAAAATAAACTATTATGACTGATCTGTGCATCTCATGCATGTCAGTATGGCAAGTCCGAAATTTTTGTTTATTTTTTTTCACAAATCAAGAGAAACCTGGAAGTTTGAAATTTTAGCGCGATTACAGAAAACCTAGAATTATTGGTTTTGGTGCGATCGACGGATATTTGCTTTACACTAACCATGTACAGTTAGCCTAACTTCCTGCTTCTCTACGATGTTTCACAAACAACAAAAGTGTCAGGCGCGGTGAAGAAACTTTGTGTCACTTGACATGTTACCGTACCACTGACCAAGGAGGTTCTGGTTTTCAGTAACGAATTTGCTATCGAAGAATAGGGAAGTAAAGTGTCATCTCCTGTACTTTCATCGCTATTTTTTCTTTTTTGAATGTATTCGTAGAGTGGAGGTTTATTAAAGAAGCTGTTACAAATTGTTGGGTATAAATGTTTACATGTTCCGAGAGAGTGCGGGCGCGGAAGTTTATCTTCGGTTCATCTCCGGATTTACTTCGGTAATATTCGTTGTTCGGTGTGCAGGAATTTGATAGGATGATGGTAGAGAGAAGATGTCATGTGATCTTCATTGAGGGCAATCTAAATGTCTTCCATTTTTGAGAGGGGATTATCATCAAGATAGCGGTTTTCTAAGACAAGGTTCGCCTTTGCCTTTGACCCAATCTGCGAAAGTAGGTACATCCATCTGCGTCTATTGTTAAAGAACTTCCATTACGCCAGTAGTGGAAATTAATGGAAGATCGAATGACTGTTTCTTTGGCGGGTTCGAGGAGCCTCTTGCACCGATCGATTGTCGCGTGCTAATGTAGTAATGGCGGCATTCATGGAGAAAAACTTGTAAGCTTCAAGTTGGACATGGAAAACGACAATGGGGGAAAAGTTCCGGTGTCTTCTCAGATCCCAGAGAATGATTCAGGAACAAAGTATACGATTCCGGGTATTTTGCACTTTATTCAACACGAATGGGCCAGATTTGAGATGGATCGAGCGCACTGGGATGTCGAGAAAGCAGAATTGCAGGTAAACTACAATCGACTTGCTAGTCCGTCTTCGGAACCTTTTAACAAAAATAGGTTCCTCGAACTTTCCTCTAGCCGTTCAAAGCGATCCTCGTTTCATCCTTGTGGCATTTCGGAGGAAAGAGTTGTGTAATTTTCGTTTGTAGTAAGGCAAGTTTAGAAAATGAGCTTCGATTCTCGCTTGTCGTGTCGGTGTTTTGATCCAATTTTCGGTTACTTCTGAAGCGTTCTTTCGTTATTTTCTCACCGAAAATGACTTCAACAAGCATCATTTCCATGTGCATTTTTCTTTGTATAGGATTTTGAGTATATAGTTTGTCTACAACCTACAATTTTTAGCAACTGATGTCTTTTCATCGCTCGATCGACGCCTGTAGGTGGAATCTTCAGATATTGGTCGACAGAGGAAATTTCGACAAAGTAGCAATTGACGCTACTTTCATTGGCTTTTAAACCCTTACCCATAGTGAAATAATCAAAATGTACTTTCAGAAGTTGTGGAATAATTTAAGGTTAATGATTATGAAAGCTTTTGTGTACATGTAATTTGTATTTTGAAATTTGACTGTTTCTTGATGGTCTCGAATGCTCTTTCGATAATTGAATTTCCCTTAGGTTGTTCGTTATTTTAAAAAACAGATTGATCGTATTTCCTGGACTGAAATTTGCTTGGACGTGTTCAAAATCAGCTTGAAAGTCTTCTTTCTGTTCTTGCGAGGGTGGTTTATTTCAAGTTGATTAACATTTTACAAAGGATCAAACTCCGCATATGTGTGCTGTCGGTGAATATTTATTTGGAAAAATTATCGATCTTGTTTGAAATAAATTCTCAGTAGTCATGTAATTATTATTTTGAAAATACTTCTCGTTTTAGGCATCACATTTTTGAAAAATTCAGACGTGACACAGGAAGACTTGTCTAAATTTTATTCAAATCTTATGCCCGACTGATATTTTAACGCGCTCCGATAAATAGCTCTTGTGATGCATATAGCTTTATCAATTTTGTTTACAAACAAGTGATCTAAAAACGCCACAATTCACAACATAATCAGATACTAATAATCAATGATATTTTGCGCAATACTTTGAGTCAATTTGACTTTTATTGTAAAGTGGGATTATTAGTAATAACATCTAAATAAATTATTTAGCATCACCCATGGTTCAAGATCAAAGTTTCTTGAATCTCTGATTAAAGAAGACCTGTTGCTGTCCAACAAAAAAATTCTTTCCATTCCAAAATGCATTTACATTTGAAAAAATGGCTTATCTCATTTGAAAGTTTGACAGTTTCTTTATTTACGCAAGATTAAAATGACAAGTATTTTAATCCTGGTTGTTTTTGTGGATTCATTATTGTTTGTATTTTTTTTTTTTTTTGCCTTTGTTTGTTTGAGTTTTTAATATCAATTTTATGTTTACTACTAGTGTTACCATGTTCAAGGATTTAATTTAAGCTTATTAATGACTAACTGATCTCAATGAAAATTGTTTACAATTTGTGTTTTTGAAAACTATTCCTGGTTCATTTTATCTTGTGCGTTTTGTTTTTGCATTTTTTTTGTTATGAAAAAAAGGTATGAAAAGTAAAAATCTAAAAAAAAACCTAAATGTTTTAAAGATAGAGATTTTATATGAATGGAGAAAATTTAGAGCACTTCTCAGGAGTTTTTTCAATTTAAAGATCTTAATCCTTTAATTCCTGCAATTGTTAAATGCACAACTTCTCTTATGGTGTAAGTGCATATTGAGTTTGTGTGAAGTTGAGGATAATGTACAAAATCATTAGCCAGAGTATTACTCTGAGGTCCATATAACCCAAAACTCTGACTTTATTGACAAGGAAGTAAAGACTGACAGCTTTAGCTTATTTGAAGAGGAATAACTTATTGTTGTGCAATGTTTTCGCAGGCTCGTATCGCATTTTTACAAGGAGAAAGAAAAGGACAAGAGAATCTTAAACATGATCTAATTAGGAGAATTAAAATGTTGGAATATGCTCTGAAACAAGAAAGGTAACAGTGTTTTTTTTTTATTCTCAGTTATGTGTATTTGAAACATATTTACCATTGTTGCCATCCATCCACCTATCTCTCTATCCATCCACCCACTCAGATTCCTAATCAATCTGTTCTTTTTTTTTTCCTTCCTTGCAGAGCAAAATATCACAGACTAAAATATGGAACAGAAGTGTCGCCAGAAAAGGTGTCCAAAGAAGAGGAAAATGCCAATCAGGAGGCTCACAGGGATGGTAGCACAAATAACACAAAACCAGTTGTAAATTGGCGACAGGGCCGACAGCTACTTAGACAGTAAGTTTTACTTTTGTTTTACTCTTTGATGCCTAAGATTGACTGGCATTTGATTTCTACTTACAGTATCACCTCTGAATCACACATTAATGTCAGGAGAATAAAAGAAATGAACACCAACTAAAGAAACTCTTGATTGTTAAACAAAGTCTCCTTGTCGGCACCTTAGGAAAAGTAAAGAGAACAGTATGGAGAATATGCACACTGATGTTGGGGTGTAAATGGTGAAGATAGGAAAATGATTGCTGATGAGTTTCTGTGATGGAACATGTAACTGACACTCCGTCACAGTCTGAAATACGTAAGGCACTATAAGATCTGTACGGCACTCCGGAATAACGACTGAATGAAAATTACAACTACGATGTTATATAGTGCATAAAGGCTAAAACAATAGACTAAACAAGGCTACACAATACTCAAAGGCGATTACATGAAACAACGCTGACAAACTTAATTTACATTTTGACAGCATGAAAAAATACAAACTAATAAATACAGAACTGTACTATTGAGAAGAGAACTATTTACACTAATTACAATTAATAAAGACAAACGACAGAACTGATAAAAAAAATTAACTCTCGTGACTACAGGACATGATAAAGTTTTTGAGTACAAAATCAAATAACGAAACAAGAGCTGAAGCATTTTACTCCATTATGGATTAAATCGTGATTGTAAAACTTGTTCGCAAGTTTAAAATAGTCACAGAACAATCTTAGCCCTTTATACCACAACATCAGTATGTATGTTCTCTGTACTATTTTCTTGACATTTCCTGTGGCACTGACAAGGAAGATTTAGTTAAAAGGTAAGAACCTCTTCAGTTGGTGATCATTATATGATAATATTATATTGGATTTTAGTATAATTTCAGAGCTAAGCAAAGAGTTTCTAGCAATCTGATTGGTTGAGCAGTTCCTTATATGACACTATATAAACCACTCCACGTGGTTTATATAAAATGTTAAAATAAAATGTTAATAAATGTCACTAAAATGTTATGATTTTAGAAATTTCTCTGTTGTTCAGCTCTGAAATTATACTAAAACAATTATTTGCCTCAGGTTCGGTGAATATTGTCGAATAATCCCTGAGACGAAGTTGAGGGGATTATTCGACGATATTCACCTCGCCTTTGGCGAATATTTGTTAACCCATTAAGGTCCAAAGCCCTCAGCCCAGACCACCCCTGAAAATCCAGACAAAATGGCTGTCCAATTAAAAAAAACCACATGGTCCAAACAAATTTACCATTTTATGTCTTGGTTTTACTCTTCAGCAGTGAAACTTTAAAACATGATTGCCAATACAATAAAGAATTACTTAAACTGCTTAAATACTGAAGATGTATGTTATGCTTTTTTAAAAAAAATATTAAAGTATGGACATCAAGTAAACAAAGTGACCATCGCTGCACTACCTACTATGTACAAGGAAATGAAAACATCTTAAAACCACAGTAAGTCTCAATTGCTGCTCTTAACTCAGCAGAAATGCAAACAAAAAGAATTAGTCAAAAACATTTTGCATTAAAACAGGCCATCTCACGGGTAAGAGAGTGAAATTCGTAAGTTTTCTTGCACAGATCAAATTTGAATTTACCGCCAGTGCTGACATCAGTGAACGTCACGAGGTAAAAAAAACTAGAAGTTACGAGTTAAGCCTACACAGACCTGGCAGTAAATCGTCTATGGAAGTATTGAAGAATGAAATAACTATCGATTGAATAGAACCCTTTCAGTTAGAGACTACGAACAAAGCTTAGATTATACCAAACAAAGAAAGTTGTTTTTATCTTTGACCAGTTCACGACTTGCAAAGTGAAGGCGAAATGAAATTGGGCTTTACGGCCTAATACAGCGCTCCAAAGAACGAAAAAAAAACAAGGTACAATTTAAGATCAAAGGTTAAGTGTTTTTTAAGAGTTAATTTCCTTCGTGCTATTTTGAAAAGCAGGAGAGTTCGCCACGCATTTGCTGACATAATGCAACGCCGCATTGCTCACAAGCATATGTTTCGAAGGCGCGTCTATCACTTTGCTTTCTCCCATCGTCGATGAAAAGATTAAGGAAATCTTTCGATGTTGCACCCTCGCCCAGATCTTTCGTTGGGCCATGAGGAAATTATGGTAAACTCTTCGATGTCAAATTCACTCAATGTGTTTGACCATTGAACCCCAAAGGCATATCTTCGTTGTCGCTATCTACTTCATCGTCTTCTTCTTCTTTGCTAGCAAAAATATGGACATCGGAGTTTGTTCCCCCTTAGCGCTTGCCGAAATCAAAGATCTACCCGATTTCTCCATCAACATCACGCAGATTTTGCTTGTAGCCTTCTCTGCCGTTCCTGTCGATTTTCAGCCACTTCGAGAGAGAAAAACCAGGAAAGATTTCTTCTTCTTCATCGGAAGAACGCGAAGTATCGTCAAATCCGCGAGAAGCCACGCTAAAATACTGAATGCTATTTTCAAAAATTCGCTAAAAATCACACACGAATCGCTGAATGAAAAACATAACATCAAATGAAAGGTTAATTTATGCAGGTCACGTTCAGTTATATTTCAATACCCAGGGGACTACGGTTTGTTAGCTACAGCCAATAAAAACGAGTCATATCTGACAGGGCGCATGAGGGCGCACTGGATTTTCAGAGGGGTTTTATTTCCGGGCGCATGAGGGCGCACTGGACGTTAATGGGTTAATTGTTATATTATACGGAGGTGGCATGGTTGAGTGGTTAGGGTGCTGGACTTGTAATCCAGTGGCCTGGGTTCAAGTCCTTCACCCTCTACTCACTGGATTTGTTCTCGGTTGCCCCAAGTTCAATTCTTCAGCTGCACTCTGTAAATAACCTACTGCTCTGCCTCCTGCCAGTAGGGATTTTCATGTATTTTATGTTTATCTAAAATCTTTGTTTGATTTATTTGAGGGCCACTGGGTCATCAGTTAATAAGTAGCTGTCACTCCCATCAAATAAAGTTCCTTTTTTTTTTTTTTTTGTCATTTCCTTTATTCTCATGACATTAATGTCAGTCTGCTTCAGGGGTGATATTGTAAGGAGAAATGAGATGTTTGTCATTCTTAAAGGTTTACAGGTTAATGCACTGTAGAATAAAGGGGTAAGTTAATAATAATAAATAATAAGTTAATAATAAATAATAAGTAACTAATAATAAATAAGTAAATAATAATAAATAATAAATAATAAGTTGATAATAATAAAGGTTAATGCACTGTAGAATAAAGGGGGTAAGTTGATAAAAATAAATAATAAGTTAATAATAATAAAGGTTAATGCACTGTAGAATAAAGGGGGTAACTTAATAATAATAAATAATAAGCGAATAATAATAAATAATAAGTTAATAATAAAGGTTAATGCACTATAGAATAAAGGGGGTAAGTTAATAATAATAAATAATAAGTTAATAATAATAAATAATAAGTTAATAATAATAAAGGTTAATGCACTGTAGAATAAAGGGGGTAAGTTGCTAAAGAAACTGTGGTGCTGCATCTTTGAGAGTAACAAGGTAATTTGGTTTTATCAACTGAGTTGAAATTGGCCACTGTAAAAAGTTTAAAAGCTGACGTTTCAAGTGTTAGCCCTTTGTCAGAGGGATGATTAAATGCACTGTAGGCTTTTTTCGATATATTAGAATTCCAACTTGGCTCTGAGGCGTGGTGGACTAAAACAAATGTGTCAAAAATCACATGGAGGTTGAGGAATGAATAATTAATTTCTTTCATTTTATTCCCCCAAGCCTCGGAGCCATGTTAGAATTTTGACATAATTAAAAATGGCCTGTTGAACAGATGGTAAAGCCAATCTGACAGATGGAACTTTTTCACAAATTGGTGATTATTTTACACTTTGTAATTTTTTATTGTATAACCACAGTTACCCTAGTCCCATATGGAAATAAAGGCAAAAATCTCTTCTAAGAGATCAAGGCATTATCAGCTGTTAATTATGGTAATTGTTTCATAGATACCTTCAAGAGGTTGGCTATACAGACACTATTTTGGATGTACGTTCCTCAAGAGTGAGATCTATACTTGGTCTGTCAGTAGCAGATGGTTCTGCACCAGATCATCCTCAGCCAAATGGTATTTCTAGTAAAAGCAGGGGAAATGAATATGCAGTAAATGAAGATCATCCACGATCTCCGAAACGAAATGAGGTCAGCATCATCAGAAATTTGCCAGTTGAGGAATCTGATGTTGCTTTGCCTGTAACTTCTGGGAAACGGTAAGAGATTATTATCACTATTATTATGACGTGAAACCTCTCTACATTTCTATTGGAAGCTTGCTGGTAATCACCCCATAAAATCAACCACCCATCACCGTTATTTCTTTTTATTAATGGGCTATTCCACATGAGACATGAAAATTTGACAGATTTTCAAATTCAAAATATGAGAGCCAAACTTACTTTTAATGAAAGCTTATACATAGTTCTATAAGAATCCAAAACTAGATTGGCAGTAGTGGCCATGCCCAGGTTGTGTGATGCCATTGTTTTTGAGGGTTTTTATTAACCGAATAAGCCATTTTACATACCAATATCTAAATTGCTATATCTCAAAGAAAATGATTGCCATGAATCAGATTTTGAGATCTTAACTACCCACTAGGATGAGCCTTTCAATGCCAAAAGAAAAAAATTCTCGAACATTTAATGCCTCAGACGTACAAAGACATAAAAAGTGTTGCGGACGTGACCTTCAGGGTATGATTCAGAGCAACATTTATTTAATTTCTATGTAGGTTCTCAACTGTTTCAGGTCTTATTTATGCTGCTCTTATTGTTAAGTATTATGATAATTTTGACACCCCAGCTTGCTCAAATTTGTCAACTATTTAAGAGATATTGGGTTGCGGACGTGACCGTTGCGGACATGACACATTTGTAAAAACCCAGAAAACCTCATAAAATTTTCAAACATGAGAAGATATGTTGATATCTAATGACAGCAAATGATAATTATAGACATATTATGATATATGTAAGGCTATCACTTTTTTACAACTTTCCAAAAATATATAAATGCCCTTTGATGTACAAAATGACCTAGATCATCAAAGTTTTTATATTTTATTTGTTATTTATTTCCCAATTTACAGATAAAAGCAATAAAACAGCATTTTTACTTCAGTGGCATTACTCTGAACGTTATTAGTGGTGAATGAAAAGCTCTTTCTTTAACATCCCCAAAATGTCACCTCCACAACAAATTTTGGTCACGTCCACAACACAACATTTTTATTCTTTATATATATTATTTGTTATTTATTTCCCAATTTACAGATAAAAGTAATAAAAATAGCATTTTTACTTCAGTGGCACATTACTCTGAACGTTATTAGGGGTGAATGAAAAGCTCTTTCCTGAACATCCCCAAAATGTCACGTCCGCAACAAATTTTGGTCACATCCACAACACAACATTTTTGTTAATAAATCCATGGTAAAAAGTAATTTCTATAATATCTTTTCAGATTTATGAAGCACAATTACTATTGCATTTAGTTAGTATATGCAGTTTTTTTAAAAGGTTTTCAATTCACAGGAAATTTGAAGTAACCAAAAGCAACTCAAATCAATGGTTGTTTTAGGAGTCACATCCGCAACACACTTTGAAAAATTATTTTCTCTGGATCTCTAAGAGATAGTCAAAATGTTTTCTGGCAAAATAAAAGGTACTTCAGGGGTAATTTTATGACATGACTCAATTCAATTCAAATAGTGTGGATCTGACTTTAGGAGACATTTAATACCCAAATTTTGCCTCTAAATGTCACGTCCGCAACGTGGAATTGACCTAAAACAGAATGGTGGTGCTCTCATTTCCTTTGTTCATTATCCTATCATTGTAGTATTAACAGGAATCCCTTTTAGCTTTACAGCTATTGTTAATGCTCAAAGAAGTAAATTTTACAGGGAAGGTAAATCTACAACAACAATGGCAGAAGCAACAAAAGTCATTCTTCCAACCAAAGGGATTCTGTGATCAGGGCAATACCAGGCGTTGTGATGGTCTCCTTTGTACCATTATGGTGATATTTGGAGCAAGCCAAAAACAGAGCTTAATGTTTTGGAAAAATACTTGTAAAGGAAATCCAAACTTTTATGGTTTTAGTGACTTTGTTGAAAGTTATGCGTAGGTGATGATGAAAAGATTTTCAGTACAGAAAATTGTATTTCAGACTTAACTCATGGTTGATAGAGGTTTTGAACTTTTTTGTTTTCTTCATAACAATCTGTTCGCCTTGTCAGTCATTAATTCAAGATACGGCAGAGAATATAATTTAGTTGGTGTGCAAATATGTCTTATTAACCAAGTGTGGGGGCCGTACTGGGAGAATATCGGCACGAGGTCTTGACAGTACAGATCAAGCGCAGCGAGGTCCATACAAAAAAGACAGAGGGCTGACATTCTTCCAGTATGGTCCCAAGCAAGCTTGGTTAATAAGAGATTTATTACACGACTGAAGTTCAAAGGGACAGAAGTGCAGTATCATTCGGGACCATTCGGGACAGTGCCTGGTCCAATACTGAGAGAATATTGACCGGCAATAGAGCGTTTTGATTGGTTGATTTTAGTTATTAGCCCTCTGACTTCCCAAGTCGTGTAATAAAACCTGATATTCAACACCATGTTTTGGGAGGTTAATTACCAAGATAAACTGACAAAATGTTTTCTGGACTAATTTTTTGCAACAGTGCTCTAGTGCGACCTGTGGTGAACTCAAGAGCACCTATTGATGATGAACTTGAGACAGAAGCTGCTGTACTTGCCAACTTTGACTTTTTGCAAAATGATGTGGAAGATGAGGAAGATAACGATGATGAACTAGATGATGGAGGGAGTGCAGATGATGAATCTGATGACAGAGATGACATGAGATTGGGACGGAGGATGGGCAAGAGAGCTAAACCAGGTGTGGTTTCTCTTCCTTTGAACAACATGGGCACTCCTAGGTGATTCTGTTTCATGCTTCCATCAGTCATCATAACAGCCATTGAAAAGCAGAAGCAATCAAAATGGATTCCTAATAATAATACAACTTAACATCTTTAACCAACGTTTTCTGAGTCTTGCGTAGACTAAGTACATTAGACTAAGTACGTTGGACCATATAGAGCCTTTAAATACTTATATTTAGTAACAATATACAGTTGTATAATAGTGAACTGTTCAGGGTTGTTGCTAAGCGCCAGCAGCCGGTGAAATTCACCCGCTGAGAAAGAGGCAGCCGCCAGCTGAATTTTGGCTAGTAATTGCTCGACAGACAAGGTTTGATTTTTTTTATGGTTTAATGGAAAAATATAAACCTTGCTGTCTGGAAACAAAAAGGCAAAATTAAATACCAAACTACATCTAAACCACATAATTATGAAAGATGAAATGAAGTGTTGCTTTGAATTCACTGGTCCTAACACATCTATAGTGTCTCTCTCTGTTTGGGATTGCCATTTTGTAAACTCGAAGCTTGGTAGCCCCACAGACGAGACTGACAGACGAGGTGTTGCAAACGAATAGACACAGCAGGTTGAATGGCTTCCACAACAAGCAGGCCATTTTCTTAGTTATAACCGTGACTGTTGTTGTTGTTCCTCTGAAGATTTGAGTAAAGATGCAGTTGATGAAATGCTCACCGTAGATGATGAAACAGCTGATGCACTGGCTGAGTTTGATTTTGTGATGGGTGAAGACTCTGGTTCAGAGACTGATGTAACGGTGATTGAGGTGGACAATAACGCTGCAGTGCTTGATAATATGGATATTGCTATGCATGAGGAAAGTGAATATCCTCCCTCTCAAGGTGAGAATTGTACATGATTTATGATTTATAAGATTTGCCGACAGGCAGGGACACTGCAACAGCTTGCGCCAATCACTGTGGGCCCAGTAAACCTACCCATTCCACCCAGGGGAGGACATCCATCACACAGTAATATTGTGTGTGGGAAATTAACGTCTCCTACATGATTGTGTCTGCAAACTAAACTGCATTTTGCAGCAGTTCTGAAAAGGCATATTATTAGGCAGAAATATTAGGGAAACATATTAGTAATCAAGTTAGTAATAGTAATCAAAGTTTAATGTCTTTACGTGGGGCATGGTTACCCATATTGCCCGAGCCAGAAGCTCATGTATGAAACGCAAGACAACAACCCACCCATCCCACCCCAGGGGAGGACATCCATCATGCAATCTCATGCGTGGGAAATTAATGTCTCCTACCCCTAACCCTGCAGGAGACGGGACCTCCATTTATTCACCCCTATCCGAGAAGACTAGAATATCTACACCATTTCTTGATGTTATAGAAAGGCAGCATATTCTTCTCAATTATTTTAAGACCTTGAGTGTTGGTCTGGCTGGGGCTCAAAACCTCGACCTCCCGCACATCAGTCCAGCGCTCTATCCATTGAGCTAACCGGGAGGCGGTTAGCTCATTATGATCTTTAGCCCAGAGAATAAGAGTTTGATTTCATACATTTTCTTTAAGTATAGTTTGTGTTTCCAGCTCTGTGTTTTGTATAGAGTGATGGTTTAAAAATTGTGTAATTTTTCAAAAATAAAGTCACTGGCAGTTACTGATCTGCTTTGTTTCTGAACAAGGTTGAATATACCATGACAAGAAACTTTCAACTAACAATTTACTTGCCTTCATTTAAAACTATTTAATTTCCCAAAACTAAATTTTTCATTTGTAATTTTTTTTTTTTTTTTTTTTACAGATGCAAGAGATGGGTCTGAAGCACAGGTTTGTGTTGTTCCACTGCATTTTTTTAGTCATAGCTTTTAGCTTTGCAAATAATAATAATAACAATCTTTTATTAGGAAGCTCCATCACAATAGTGGTTTACTTAGAGGTCCTAAATACTAGATGTGTATTATATAAAAATACAATTAAAATATAGAAATTTGAGCTAAAATCGAAATATAAAAATGATTACAACATATACACTGCAAAAATTAATTTAAAAAAATACTTAATTATAAAACACTTGATCAGCAGGGATTTGCTAAAGCAAAGGCATAGAAAAAACCAGGAAAGATTTATTACTCGACGTTTCGGGGTCATCGTGACTCCATTATCAAGAGACTAGTTTAAAAACATGCAAATAAGGAAAGGTACAAGAATAGCATAAATTAGACTGAACGGCTTAAACAAACACCTTGGCGCGGATGGAATCCGTTTGCACGTTCAGTGTTGGCTTACGCATGCGAATATACAACATTTCATTAACAAGGCAATCAAATTTGCCGTTACATTTCGTGATGACGTTGAATTGCTCGATCAAGCGTTCAGGCATTTCACTATTGTGCTGGAGGTGGTAGTGTTTGTAGATAGAAGATGATTTCCTTGTGTGCCCTTCTACGCGCTCGTGTAAGTGACCACGAGTATAGCCCACATACCCTGCATCACACAGGTTACATTTAAATTCATAAACGACACATTGTTGGTTAACAATAGGGGGCTTAATTTCGTGTTGCTTAAGCTGTTGATCGAGCTTAGGGCTAACGAACACTGGTTGGACAGTCACGCTTAACTTCGAGCTTAGATCGCCAGAGCTTCGAACTCACACCTACTTTCGCCAAGATCGACAAAGATAGGCGTTCTAAGTGGAAGAAATCATCTGCTTCCTTTACAAAGAACGTGATCGCGGAGGAGCTCAGAGTAAGAATCCATGAGAGTATGGTACTTCGTGAGGAAATCAATGGCATCTATGATGAAATCCGCCAGACCTGTTCACTATTCCGCTATATGTGCATCTTACGAACCATCACTATGCTTCGGAATAAACTTCAACTTGAAGTTACGAACACTCACACTCGAAAGATCTCAAGGCTTCTCTACAGAGAAACTGACGTCGACGAACACATCCTGAATATTTCCTCTTACCAACTATCGTTCTTCCAAAAATTGGTTCTCTGTCGTGGCCTGAAATTTGCGATCCCACAAAGAGTGTCTCCAGTTGAGATCAAGGCAAGCTTCGAGAAAGCATATTGGAACCTTGAACGGCATCTACCAAACGAGAATTTACGCGAACTAGCAGCCGCATCCTTACGATCTGTTGCGCTAGAGTATATTAATAAGAGTAGCCCAAAACCTCCTAAAGCCCTCTTGCAAGCTATTGAAGATCTGAAAAAACGCGATGACATCGTTGTCACAAAACCGGATAAAGGGTCTGGTTTTGTTGTTATGGATAAATCAGAATATCTTCGCCTACTATCCGAAGCGTCAATAAACGATACCAGCAAATTCCGATTCGTCGACTCGGAGAGACCTAGAACCAGAGGACGACCTCCTAAGTATTACCACCCTCTCCTTCAGAAAGAAAGGGAGTTGGAAACTCTCGTTCGAAAGATTCTACCGAAATCCATTGCTGACGCTCTCCGCCCGAAAGGGTCCAGACTCGCACACTTGTATGGCTTGCCGAAGACACATAAAGAACAGTTGGCCGTGCGGCCAATACTCTCTGCTACTAACACCTACAATTACTCGCTAGCGAAATGGCTTGACGACAAATTGAAACCCCTGTCGTGCAACCAATATACAGTGACAGACACATTCCGCTTTGCTGATGAAGTACGAGGCTTCGAGATCAGGAACGGTGAAATTTTAGTTTCCTATGACGTCATCTCATTGTTTACAAATGTACCATTGGAGGAAACAATACAGATCTTAGCTGAAAAAGCCTTTGCCCAGGATTGGTTCAACGAGACGCACAGCTTGAACATCTCTAAAGCGGACCTAATCGACCTCCTCCGAGCAGCTACGAAAAACCAGCTTTTCCAGTTTGACGGTGCTTTATATGAGCAGACAGATGGAGTCGCTATGGGTTCTCCCCTTGGACCGTTGCTGGCTAACGTCTTCATGTGCTCGATTGAGGAAAACCTCGAACGACACGGTCAACTTCCGCGCTATTACCGGAGGTACGTCGATGACACCCTGACCGTAATGCCTGATAGGGTGACCGCTGGCCAGTTTCTAGACACCCTTAACTCTACCCATCCCTCCCTCCAGTTTACCATGGAAGTCGAACGGGAAGGAACCCTTCCCTTTCTAGGAATTGAACTGCTTAACCGTGCACCAAAGATTGAGAGTAAGGTCTACATCAAAAGAACCAACACGGGTCTCCTTCTGCATTTCCAGAGTCATGTTGACATTAAGTACAAGCGCAGCCTAGTTAACACCATGGTGGATCGCGCTTATCGATTATCTTCTAACTGGTCTTTCTTCTCCGAGGAATGTGACCGCCTTAGAGGGGTTTTTCATAACTTGAAATACCCAAAGCCACTGGTTGAAACTACAATCAAGCGGTTCGTTGAGAGAAGGATTTCATCTGCAGAACCCTGTCCATCACCAGACGTACCATCGGAGACTGTGAGATTAGTGTTACCCTTCAAGGACCAGTCGTCAGCTAATCATGTTAAACAACAACTGAACAGTCTAAGCTCGAAGTTAAGCGTGACTGTCCAACCAGTGTTCGTTAGCCCTAAGCTCGATCAACAGCTTAAGCAACACGAAATTAAGCCCCCTATTGTTAACCAACAATGTGTCGTTTATGAATTTAAATGTAACCTGTGTGATGCAGGGTATGTGGGCTATACTCGTGGTCACTTACACGAGCGCGTAGAAGGGCACACAAGGAAATCATCTTCTATCTACAAACACTACCACCTCCAGCACAATAGTGAAATGCCTGAACGCTTGATCGAGCAATTCAACGTCATCACGAAATGTAACGGCAAATTTGATTGCCTTGTTAATGAAATGTTGTATATTCGCATGCGTAAGCCAACACTGAACGTGCAAACGGATTCCATCCGCGCCAAGGTGTTTGTTTAAGCCGTTCAGTCTAATTTATGCTATTCTTGTACCTTTCCTTATTTGCATGTTTTTAAACTAGTCTCTTGATAATGGAGTCACGATGACCCCGAAACGTCGAGTAATAAATCTTTCCTGGTTTTTTTTTAATTATAAAAAGCAGAAAAAGGACACTTCTTAAAAATTGGCAAACTTACTGAGTTTCTTACAGTTAACTGTTAATTCAAGACTCTGTCTACAAGTTCAGGGCTCGACACTAACAGTAACCAACTAGCCACAGACTAGTAGGAATACAGTCTTCGCAAGTGGTTTTCAATTTCCATTCGCCAGTTTGGCTAGCAAAATAACTGAAATTGATGTAACATCTAAGTTATCACTAGCTACTTGACTAGTAAGTTAAAAAGTGAGTGTCGAGCCTTGAAGTCAATGAGGATCTTTTTGTTGGTACATTTAGATGCTGTCATGTGTGGTCTATTTTACGCAGTTAAAAATTACTCCTTAATTACTATACTTCTATCAAAAAGTGTGCATTTTTCCTTTAAGAAGTGTTCACTGACCTGAAGTCATGTTGCCCATAAACAAGTCATTGGCACAAACACTAGCCTACCACAACTGTATTGCAGTTATTCACAAGATAGAGAAGATGAAATATTTTAAAAGATGTACTATATTTTCATGAATTGTCACACAAGAAGTCTAAGTGGTGAAAGCTTCTCATTGTATTTCTGCATTTTTTTTTTTTTTAAGTGCTCTTTCGAATGTGCTTTACTATGGTATTTACAGTAGCTGGTTTTCTCTTGCATTCTAGAATGAGTGGGGTGTTGATTCTAACTTGCTGGCCAAGTTGAAAGAACAGTATAAGAAAGAAAGAAAGACCAAAAAGAGTCAAAAGAGTAAGTAAAAAAGTTCTTTAGACATTATTTATTATTGAAACATGTATAATCATCATATTGCCTGTTGATAATAGATGCTTTTTTTTTTTAGTTTGTATCAAATTTTTATTCCATTGTTTCTGCAGGACCACCAAGGTCAGCATTACAAGCCATGCTGGCAAACCTGGAGGGAGAGGATGAAATGCCCCAGCCAGCACCTTCACCTGCTATTATTAATGTCCCTCCACCAGTCAGACTGAGTGGAACTCGTGCCACATCTGAGATCCCACCTATTGCAAGCGTTTCTCTACCTGGGAATTCAAGTGCAGTGGGGAAGCCTGCGGTGACCGCACCCATGGCCACTGCAGACGAACCATTTGAGAGTGCTCTGGGTCTTGGTGAATTGGCAAGTTTAACTGTCACTAATGAGGCAGAAGCTCTCTCATATGAGGTGAGTGAATAACACACCTGTGTCAATGGATGTTTGGCTCAAAATTCAAGGTTTTGTCACACCTTAAATTGCTGAGAAGGAGCTACATAGAAAACAAAACGATTTAGAGAAGCCATTACACATATACTGTCAAGACCATGCATTGGCAACATCATTTAGAAAAACACAAAGCTGGGTCTGTATCATGATTATTACTGTTTACCGTTATTACTATCATTGTTATTATTATTGAATTTTTTGTTAAAATTCACCATCTCTAGACAACAAATGACATGCATTTCTTCAAGTTATCTTTGGTTTCCAATATCATAATGGTACAAATATGTTTTTTTATATTTAGCCAAACACAAAGGAAGAGTTCAGGAAAACATGGAGCCCAAAGTTCGCATTAAGAAGGTATTTCTATTTGTTGGGTTTTTTTGCTCCTAGGAAAATGATTTTTTAAATTGGCTGTGGGGAGGGGGGAAGTTGGAAACAACCTATGACTAACTTCAATCAAAGTGAAAATGACTTGAGACACTTTTTTTGTTCTGATTTGTTTTTAGTTTTTGTTGTTCTTCTCCTCTTGGTCACTTCTTGGACTGTCCATACTTTAGCACAGTAAATGATTTACTCTGTTTTTGTCTGTTTATTTTGTAGTCACTTTGATAGCATCAGGTCCTTGTACTTTCATCCGACTGAGTCAGCTCTTATCACAGCCTCAGAAGATCATTCACTTAAATTATGGAATCTTCAGAAAACTGTTCCTCAGAAAAAGTAAGTGTAGTTCTACTCGTAACATCAGTAATAAGAAACCACAGACAGAAGCAGACCTTGACAAGTCAATCTTTGGCGTTCACAATTGACAAGAATAAAAACTAAAAGGAAAAGTAGTGATATAGGACCATTATGGCTGGTTGTTGGACAACAGTTTTATTCATGTTATTATTTGTTTTTTTTTTACAGGAGCAATGTGTTAGATGTAGAACCAATTTATACGTTCAGGGGTCACAGGTCGGTTCTGTTGATAGAATCATTAATTCTTCTTCCGGTTTGCCATGCATTTCTTTGAAAGTCAGTTCTGAGAATTTGATTTTAAATCAAACAATGTCTCGATAGGCCATTTTACAGTTGTGTGCTTAGTTGCCAAGCCTTTGATTCAGAGTGAGGCTGAAGGTGACCTTGTTGTGATAGAGACCTGTGTCTACTTTGCATGATAACAAAGTGATTTACATTTGAAAGGCAGCAAGGTTTGTATCATAACAAGATCAACCCTGGCCTCACTCCCATTCAAAGGCTTGGCAACCAAGCACACAACTGTAAAATGGACTATTCTCCTAACGTGTCCGCTTGCGAGTGCAAAGAGGTTTTGCACAGCAGCCATGTTGGATGGCAGGAACAATGAAAATATTTTGCATAAGAAAGAAATTTTTTCCCAGGGGTAAAATAATCTATTGTTCCTGCCATCCAACATGGCTGCTGTGCAAACCTCTATTGATTTGGTAGGGAGAAACCTGTTCTTGGTAACATCTGGGAGAGATAGGCCTTAGGTATGGTGTACTCCAGCGATATTGTCAGTAATAAACGATCAATCGTTGTCTGGTTTTCTTTTTCAGCGCTCCTGTGCTCTCAGTTGTGATAAACTCCACAAGTGAGATGTGTTTCAGCGGCAGCGCTGATTCAACCATCATCTGTTGGAGTATCCCGTCTCTCGACATCGACCCTTACGGCCCTTACAGTAAGTTTCTAAAATTGTAAGAGTAATTTTAAACTGATTATTCGGAGGTGATTGCTCAAGAAAATTCGCGCCGCTCTCTCCACCTATCAGATGCAAGGTAAAATCAATCGTGAGTTGGTCATTAGCATTTTGCCGCGCTTTAGCCAGTTTGTCTGCGTTGTCAGTAAGATGGAAAGGCGGTCATATTGTTTCGTCAGATTGCAAGCAAGGCTAGGAAGTATTCGGTTTAAATTTACTAGGTGTTCCTCGATGCTCTCTCCAATCTGCGTGCAAATTTTTAACGTGGAGTCGATTCACATTACTGAACCTGGAAACCGATAAATTAAGCATTCATTTCTACTGAAAAGCTTGGAAATGGCTACTGTACAAATTTTCTCGATAGTATTTCCATAATTGTATGATTTCTCCCTAGAACTCATTGTAAAATTAGTTGGCTGCAGATGGCAGCTTAGCCGGAAGTTTTGGCCTGCAAACGCTTGTTATTGACAGCTCTGGAAAGATATCAGGTTTTCGTTTGCCTAACTATCGTAACAAATGTTTAACAAGCATCTTAAATCAACCTTTTTATTATTCCTACTCAGATTCGGATAATTTCAGCGGCATGCTGGTAGCTCACACAGATGCAGTGTGGGATTTGGCAGTTCAGACGGGCTCGCTACAGTTACTCTCTGCTTCGGCAGATGGAACATGTCGGCTCTGGAGTCCCACGTTAAAGTCACCTTTACTGAATAGCTACATTCCTGAACAAGGTACAATAAATTCAGAGTCAATCCTAAAATCTCAAGCGCTGATGCTTGTATCTAGACCATCCCCCTCCCCCCCCCCCCCCTGCGACGTTTTTATAAGTTGAGTTTGTCAAAAATTGCTCCAACATGTATGAAAGCGATCCTCGCGGTAATGAACACTACTTAAAGTATTAGTGAAAATAAGGCCTTATTTTCACAACTACAGGGCTCGAAAATACCCCCGTCCTGTCGTCCGGGACAAGTAGATTTTCCCTTCGGGCAAGTAACTTTCTCTCTTTACTTACCCGACGGGCAAGGACCCAGCGGGCAAGACGTTCGCCGACTAAATCTTTGATAACGATTTTGAGAAGAAAAGGTAAGCTTTAGGCCCAAGGGTAATCAAGTGTTTAGATGAAGCTTGACGTAAATTACAACTTAATAGCGTTGTTTTGTTGATTGCGTGACGCGCGCTCACGACGCAGAAGTGGTTGCCTAGCACGTGATCAAAATCTTCCCCGATCCAATTTCTTTCCAGGATAAAAATAGCCGCGTTGGGAACGAAAACGCTGTGTTTATTTCTTAATTGTAGCAATTTCCCACGAGAATGTTTCGGTTTCTCTGTACAAAACTTAACCCAACCGCGATATATTAATTAAAACTGTAGAAATTGTACGTGACAACTGAGAAGTCGCATATTTCTACCGCGAAAACGAAGCTAGCCCTTTGATGCTAAAATCCGGGTGAAATCCAACTAAATCTCTGTTCATGAATTATTAATTAGTTTGAAAACTTGGGCAAGCAGGGAAGTGCCCCGGGAAAGCAAAACCTAAGGGTTATTTGCCCAACGGGCAAGGTGTAATTCAAATATTTTTCGAGCCCTGTACTACTTAAGTTGTGTTCGTTATTTCGAGGATCGCTCTCATACACGTCTTTAAACCGCTGTGCATATATATGATTCTCGTATACTCAAATTCACTTATTAATCACTCCAATACTTGCAATAGTCTAGATAGAATACAGCAAGTTTGCTAGCACGCTATACTCTTACTTTTACAACGATTTCCAGTTGAGGGAGTATGGTGAGCACGTTCTAACGTTAAATTCGTGATGTTTTCACGGGCAACTGGCTTCGTTTCCTGTGGCAACATGTCGTTTGACTTCTTCTGGCGGGCTTTATCGTTTGACGGTTGGCAACGCGACTCTTGAGATTCGGTTACCATCGAAAACAAGGAAGGTTGTCCGTGACAACACCGAAATTTTATGGTCAAAACCCCGTCACCAAATTTTTATCCCGCCTCACTCAACTGATGATCGTAGTATTAAGCTGAAGAAATGTTCATCCCCTCTCGCCGCCATCTTGTTATTGTAACCCTTAGCGATAGGCTGGGAAACTCGCGTCTGAGTGTTCATGAATTTTTCTTCACAGAAGGCTGTGGCGTTCCCACATCAGTTGACTTCATCCGCACTGAGACATCACAGATGGTAGCGTCTTATTCATCTGCTCAATGTATTATTTATGATTTGGAGACAGCAGCACCAGTTGTTTCACTCGACAGCGCAAAAACATACAGTGAGTATGCTGCGAAACAACGCCCATTTCATTGAAGGCACTCATTTCCTAGTAGCCTCTAATTTCATACAATTTCTTCGTCGCCCAAAATCTCAAAGTCAAAAATCTAATCTATTTCACAAGTTAGTTGTGTTGAGATTTATGCTGTTATGTAATGAGATATGATTGATTCGTGTTGTTGGGCAACCAGACACAGAGAAGCGAGTAACAATCCTCTTCATTGCAAATGAATATGCCTATGTTCTCTAGCGTCGCTCGTGACATATGTGTCTCCTTATGCATTGCCCTGATTACAGTTTATTATCAATAATCCGTCACTGATCAAATATTGGATTTATCTCACAAGATTATTATGGCCCAATTCTTTTACGGGACACAAAACGTGGCAAATATTTCCTTCAAGAGAACATGGTCATGTTTCCTTTGATCGCTTTCAACGTGTGGGTCTGTAGTTTAGTTGTACCGGTGTCCTTTGGGCACTGGTTCCATCTCAGTGTTTTGTTCAAAGTGTAGTTGATTGCGCATTGAATTCGTCTCTGATTAACTTGAGTAGAGAAACTGAAATAATTTTCACTTGATTTTCCGATCCGTCTTGATTTTTATTTGTTTGTTTTTTTGGGTGGCACTCAAGATCCAAGACACACATTCCTTAATAGGAATTAATTTGGATCGTGAACTTTTTATAACTCGCACTTGGTTAGGTTCGACATAGACGAAGCCACTCATTTGTCACACACAATAGTTACCTTTTGAGGTACCCGTTGTATGCCTCATTGTTCTGTCTTTCTTTCCATAGATAATTCACCTTCAACACAAATTAACAAAGTAGTTAGCCACCCCACCCTCCCCCTCACAGTCACAGCCCACGAAGACCGACATATACGCTTCTTTGACAACAACACAGGTAAGTAAATAATACGGCAAACTGTTTCGGTATTGGCTGTTTTGACTGATTGACAGCCTCAGCAGCTGCAATCTTCACAATGGCACATTAAAATTTTTATTCTGAAGATGTTTTCATCTGCCTTTCTCTTGTAGAGAAGCCTTCCCATTATGTAGGGCTATTCAAAGACTTTGCTTTTGGAGTCGTATTAGTGTGAATTATACGGCGAAAACATTTCGGAAAGGAACCTTTTTACTCGAGAACGGCCAAAACGTTTTGAAAAGGAACCTTTTTCAAGCGAAAACATTTTCTTGTGAATATTTCTTTGTTAGAGAATATAATTTCACATTATTCAAAGGCCATGTTTGAAAAGGAAGCCTTTTAACAAAGAATTTCTTCTTTCTCTATCTTGAAAGAAACAAAAAGCGTTTTTGAAGACAAAAGTTTAAGAATAGCATTATTTCTTCGGAATCGGAAAAGTAGAACACGTCTAGCTTTTTAGGGTAACATGTCGACTGCCAAGGTAGCATAGATTCTTAATGTTTCTTTTTGTTTTTGGCTTTGCCTTGTCTAGAGTTGAAAAGGCCTTGATTGCATTCAGATTCTATTCGTGAATATTTTAGGACACTTGAAAGCACCATTTGGAGACTTTCCTCTGAAACGTGTTTCGAAGGGGGACTAGTTACTTGTAGTTTTGGAGAAGAATTTCGAGATACTGGTGACCGCAACCGAAGCTCTTCTTCCTCCCTCTCTATTCAACAGTCACGATTTTTTTTTTTATCCCTTTAGACGTTATAAATTTTATCTTTTCAAACTTGTCGCTTCTCGTCGGACGAATCATGACAAACGGAACGGACTACGCGGAGGAAAAATTCACGGCGACTTCCTTAACTCAGTTCGTTCTCCTGGCAATAATCTTCTTGTTTGCTGTTACTGGAAATAGTTTAGTTTGCTACCTGGTTTACCACTTCAAACACTTACGCACCGTGCCGAACGCTCTGATCGTAAACCTCTCGGTGATCGATTTGTTCAATTCTCTGATCAACATGCCGCTTTTTGCGGGCTTCTACATTTTCAGACTGGATGTTTTCAAAGGAAAGTGGGTCAGTTTTGCGTTTTCTTCGCTGCATAACTACATGATATACTTAAACGTTTTGACGCTCGTGGCCCTAATGGCTGATCGATACGGCGCTATTGCCTTTAAGTTTCGATACCACTCTTGGAAAACTAAAAAGAAAGCCTACCGCGGAGTCGCTCTTATTTGGGTCACGGGTACCTTGTTGATAACATTCTTAGGGTTTCATCGCGACAATGCCCTATCCCAATATGAGGGATTGACCCTGATAGAGTATCGTCGAATTTTATATAAAACTGAGGGTTGGAAAGTTGCCTTGGCTTTGTTAGGCGCCCCTTCGTTAGTGATAACCGTTTTAGGAGGTCTTATTTGGCGGTCTGTTAGGGCAAGTCGAATGCGTATCGAAGCCTTAACTGGAGGAGATGAATGCACTTCCCAAGGCAAACAAATGCTGATGCTCCTCCGGAAAAAAGAACTTCAAACCACTTGGAACATTGCTATCGTCGTTGGGACATACCTCGTTTGCTTCGTGCCTGCAATGGCGCACGGTATTTGCGTGAGAAGGGGTATTGGACTTCCTTGGTTGGAATTCTTCGCCTTTTTCTGTTCTTATCTAACCAGCGCTTGTGGTCCGATCGTTTACTCGTTGCGTACTTGTCGATTCAAACAAGTCGTCCGAGAACTCTTCGCACCGAAAAGAAATCGCCCAGTGTGTCTTGTTGAACCTCAGAACGTGAAAGAGAATGAAACTTATTAACGAGCGCATAATATTTTGAAGCCATTCGATAACGTCAAGCGAAATGTTGTCTTTATTATTCAGCGATAGTTTGGTAACTTTCTTGGAAAAAAATGCAACGGGGGTGAACATTTTATTAAAACCTATTATTTTTCTTTCTTTGAAAATGCTGCAAAACAGAAATACTCATACTGAAAATAACACTCAATAAACTCGTGCTCTTCGTCAGAATTTTTTCTTAGTCGGTTCCGCTTCTTTATTTAATATTAAATGCTAGTTGGTTTGCATCAGCTGATACTGCATGTGTTATTCTTCGCTAGCGGACGTAAGCAGTCGAGTCAATAAAAGTTTTGGAGTTTTCTTTTTAGTGCAGATATTCTGTCCCTTGTAAACCAAATTGCGTGTTTTATCGCTTGAACTGTACGACCACCCTCATGCAATCCAAAGGAAAACCATAATAAAAGCTGACGTGTGTAGAGGCGGACGGGCTGACGTAAGCTGGTTCGGAAGAAGCCGTCCGGCTCCAGAACTCTTTTTGTGGACGTAAACTTAATAGAAAACTGGAATGAGAAAAAAGTCGCGCTTTTTGGTGAATTGCGGAAGGAAAAATTTTAGAACCTTTGTTACGCTGGAAAATGCATTAATCGCCGCAAAATGTAATACTGACGGAAAATGTAATAACAATCGGTGCAAAATGTAATACTAACCCAAAATGTAATAAATCACTCAACGCAAAATGTAATATCTTTTCAAAGCGAAATGTAATAGCTTTTCTAATGCACTATGTAATGACGCAAAATGCCATAGCTCTTGAATGAGATCAGAAAAATAATGTTTTATGGACCTAAGTTTTTTGAACTATTTACAAGTGAATAATAAGAATCAGTAATAAGAGCCAAGGAGTGAAAGTTGCGATTGTGCTTACACTTAGTAACATGATAAATGGATGTTATTTTATCGTTTGTATAAGACTGTTTGTTTTAGTTTCAACGTTAGCTTGGTCCTCTTTTTTCATCCCGGAACAAACTGCATAGTGATGCACAATAACTTCGTTCAGGAAATAAGCGAAACTCGCTTTTAATCGGTGGAGCTAGGTTTGTTAATCATTACAAAGTCTCCCAGCAAACAAAACAACATGGCCATCCAAATTCATCGAGAATCTGCCTGAATGCACATTACTTGCGCAGTTTGCCGTAGATCTCTCACCCAGTACTTTGACTTCCCCTACCCACTTGTATCACATTCTGTGTTTCTCAATTATCCTTAAAAGAAGTTATTACATTTTGCGTCATTACATAATGCGTCACAAAAGTTAGTACATTTCGCGTTGAAAAGTTATTATATTTTGCGTTGAGTGATTTATTACATTTTGCGTTGAGTGATTTATTACATTTTGCGTTGATGTTATTACATTTTGCGTAAGTATTACATTTTGCGACGATTGTTAATACATTTTGCGTCAGTATTACATTTTGCAGCGATGATTACATTTTTGCGGCGTAACAACCTTTTTGTAGTTTTTCATCGCGCACTCTTATGTATGAAATCGCGCCCTTTTTTGGCTCTAAGATAATTTCAACAATTTTAAAATAAGACCTCCGTTGATAAAATATTGAGTTTGGTCGGGCTGGACGAGAGTATTCTGATGGGTCCTCAGTCCTAACACACGGATTTCGCTTCGCTCGGTCCTTTCGTCACGACCTCGAGCGAAAGATTCTCCCGTTCAAGTCGCTCATTCAAATTCATGAGTACAAACGGTTCTTAAATTTCCGGTGAATAGATGTTATTTTTAGTAGAAAAATTGACCTAAATTGATCAGAATTAATGTTTTTCAATCGATGTCTTTTTTTGTGTTATTCCATCTTCATTAATAACTTGTGTTTTAATTTGCATGGCAGTGACCATTTACGCTCCCAGAAAAAAAAAAAGAAAAAGAAAAAAGAAAAAAACTGCAAAACAAAAATTACCGTCTCTGAACCTGGAGATCAATTTTTAGGATGGATTGATGTTTATTATGGTGTCTGTTCGTAGTTTTTGTTTCTTTCCGTGTGTTTTTGTCTCGAATGATAAAGTAGCGCATATCAGTTTTTCTTCGATTTTGCGGCGCAGAATTATCTATGAATGCATTGTCCAGTCGTCCATTTTGGACTTTGCTTAAAGTAAAGGAAACTGTTTTTGCAAGTAGTACTGAGCATGCGGTTGTATTTACAGTTGTGTGATGTTTGTTTGTCATTTGGTTTAGGTAAACAAATTCACACCATGGTAGCTCACCTTGATGCGGTGACCAGCCTAGCCGTGGACCCGAATGGCTTGTACCTCTTATCAGGAAGTAAGAAAAACAATCTGATGTTTTGTGTCTGTCTTCCCCAGTCCCGTATCCAATTTACATCTGAGGGCCTCTTCAGATGAGCCTAGTTAACCGTGCTGGTTTTTTTTTTTTTTTCCTAGTCACTTTTCCTTGGCAGGAAAAAGTACAATTTGAGTAGGGGATAGTCCGGTGGGCGAGATATCGTTAACCGAGCTCGGATTTTTTTTCCGGTAACGATTTTTGACGCTAATGCCTCTGGCGTCTTGGTAAATTTTTTGGGGGGTCTTCGACGCTTGCTTCAACGAAGAGGTGCTGCACAAAATATCAGCTTTTCAGTAGACTATCACGGCGGTTTATCAGTCGTGAGTTGATAGTTCTGTTTTCTTGAAATAAACAGGTATTTTTGACTCTCATTAAGGCGAAAACCTTTCGCTGTTTATGAAATCCTTTATTGGCCAAGCTTGTTTTTTCGATACATATATCTTATTAGACGTTTTGTTGTGTAGTATCGATGCGTATTTTTGCGAGTTGTGACCTATTTTGACGAGCCCGTTGGGGCGAGTCAAAATAAAAATAATGAGTAAAAATACTCAGCGATGCTACACAACAAAACGTCTGATAAGTTATTTATTATTCAACACGCCAAACTGTTATTTCAGTGCGGACGAACTTCGGGGATATTTATTTACGGGGATTGCGTGACAGAAGTATGCGAAGCGGAACGGATTTAGCGCGTTGTCGTGTTGCTGTTTCTTCAATGAATGAAGAAATTTCCAGGTCGTCTAGCTGTTTTTCTTCGTTCGATTCATCTGATAAACTTGGATGTATATTTGCCAGCCATTCTAACTCTTCGTCGTCGGAAATATGATTCAAATTGTCCCCCATTTTTTTTTTTTTTTTTTTTTTTCGAAACTATATATCAACTCTTCGCTTGCGCGATGCGAGAAAACCTGTTTAACCGGTACTCTAGAGTACAAATACTGCGTGATATTTGTACTCGTACATGGCGTTATTTGTACTCTACGAAGTGCAGTTGGATAATAAGGATGGATATTAGGTTCGTTCATTCGACCAATATCCAGCCGTCTGGACCACACACTTGGTCAATGACGCACATGTATTGTGCGTTTCCCGGAAAACGCGATAAAATTACCTTTGTTTTTTTTTTTTTTCGTGTAGGTCATGACTGTTCCATTCGTCTGTGGAACCTGGACAGTAAAACCTGCGTCCAAGAAATAACCTCACATCGGAAGAAATTTGATGAAGCGATATACGACGTTGCTTTTCATCCCAATCGACCGTACATTGCTAGCGCGGGCGCGGATGGATTAGCTAAGGTGTTTGTGTGACGTTGAAGTTGTCACGACAACATCTGCGCGATCATGAATTGTACGAAGCTGGTGTCATAATGGGTTTGTCTAACAGAACTCTGAAGCGCTGCGTGGTGTTACTAAAATTGTTTCCTTTGACACAATGCCGACTCTGAGACGATTGTATGATGAAGTCACGCCAGTTACATCACATGCATCTCTGCTGTAACGCCATGCAAAAGGCCTAAAATAAGGTTGCGAATGTCTTGGAGTAAAATGTAAAAATTTTTAAACGATTCTTCTCCTTATATGACGAACTCAATGCTCGGGAAGCTACAGTTGAGGTGGCTATCTTGTACAAAAGTAAACTGGCGCTTGTCGACCAATTCACCTTCACCCTGCTTCAAAACAGGACGGAGCTATCACGGTAACAATGTAGTAACGACATGGTTTGATATATTTTTGTTCTGATATACATTTTCAGAGTGCTTCTCTCTATACAACCGTGGGAAAACGCCGAATTATCGTCGGTTTTTCATTTGGCTTTTCGCTTTGTTTCCTGCTCATTTTATGAATCGAAGTCAATCTCCAGTTATCATTTTCATGGACGTCTTCTCGATATATTTGGATCAAGAGTGCAGGCGAACTCGGAGAGTACCGGTAGTTTGTCACATTTGAGTGAGAACATTGTTGTATCTTCAATTCAGTGAGAAGGAGCAAACTCGTATTGATTGGTAGACGGATACCCACTAACATCAACCAGTTGATGTGCGAACACTCACGAGCAGTTATCGATTGATGGATAACTACTCGGTAGCACTATTGTCTTATTTAAATTGATATCCGTCTTTCTCTTTCTTTGTTGAATTGTATACTTTTGAAAAGCTTAGGTGAAAGTTCTCTACCGCCTGTCGTTTTATCGGAGATGTATGTAGCTCGACTGATTGGTAATATGATTTTAACCTTACACCTCAGCGGTTAGTATCCCTTTCGACCTTTTTAGCTTAGTAGTTTATTTCTTTTTGGTGCAGTTCAAAATCACTAGATCCTCTGAACTGAAAAGAACGATGTTGTGACTCTTGGTTCTGCTACTTGTCATCATTTTCTCTGCTTAGTTCCTTACATTAGGTGACGTTGGTGTCACGCAAGCGCGGGAGTTGAAAGCATCAGCTACAGCATTTTGGGCTTTTGTTCTCTGAGACTACATTGTGCCTGAATTTATTTTCGTCCTAAATAGAAGAGAGCAAAGCCTCCATTACATGTTTGAATCTAAATTGGAAAAAAATACAACCCTTTTCATTTTTTTTACTGCGCAACTTTTAATTGCAGTGACAGTCTAGACCATCCATAGAATTCTAAAAAGAACACCTAATTTCCTATCTACAATTATTGGAAAACACTTATTGTTGTAGTATTTCAGCGAGTTGTTAGCAAAAAGCTGTGTACTTTTAAACGCGCCAGTCAACTATTTCCAAAATTTGCAGTCTGCGATCTCACTCGATCTTTTCCATTTCTTTTCATTCTCTTTTCCTTATGGGCTCTTATTCCTAATGTGTTTTCTGTCATAGGAATAATTTATAATCCGCAAATTAATATTAACTTTTCTCGACTAACAGAATATTTCAGTGTTTCCAAGCTTCTTGTGGTTCGGGAAAGAAGACGATTGGGGTGGAGAGGGAGTTGCCCTTGATAAACATTTCCCTATAGACTTTTCTGCAATGTTTTTTGGTTTTGCCTCTCTTTGTCTTTTCTTATTGTCTTTTACAATCACTCACAAGACTTCCACGCGATTGTGCTTGCTTTTTAGCCGACACAGTTCGACTCAGAAAACTTTGTATTAGATCGAAGCCTCGGGGCTAGCTTCCCATGTTAGTATACGACTGTATATGTATTAGCTCAAGGATATTTTTTGGGCAAGAAATTGTACAGTAATTTTTGATTTCAATCATTGCTTGTATAGACTTATCTAAGTAAGGTTAACGCGAGAGATGTTCTGATTCGTATGGGACAATAAATATAATTTGGCCTTCTTTGGAAGACTACTTGATTAACTGTTATTAACCCATTTAAAAAGTCCTTGTATCATTGATTTCCTACATGTACTGACCAGACCGGAACCGGCTTTTTTATTTCATGTTTCGCTTTATACTTTCATTTTGTAATAAATGAGTTGTAACCGTGTTAAGGATAAGTCAGCACGCTTGTAATGTTCTTTTTAAGAGTAGACAACTTTTTCTGCTAAATCAGTCAACTGAACATTGTCCCGGAAAGATGTGTTGTAGTAACTACAAGTTCTGTATTCTCCTGCCAACAGAGCGAGCAGGAGAATACAGTCTGAATCGAAATCTCAGAAAAGTACCGCTAGTTGTTGAACATCCAGCCGCCTTTAAGGGAGAAGGCGTTCGTGCGTTCATTAAATTCTTGGTGAACAGTTACAGAAGATTTGACTCGGCGCGTCCTCTTGAAATATCGTTGCAGCACCATGCTTTGAACCACAGAGCCCGAGAGTCAGGTTTTTTCTGAAAAGATGAAAAGTGCAGGTTTGATTTAGAATTGCAACTTCGTTCAAACATCTTAAAGATAAAAGACGTTACGCGCGCCGGCATTCCGACCGCTTTATTGAGTTGGCTCTTTGTCCCAACCCCAGACGAGAGGTCATTCAGGAATGCGCGAAAGTCTGCCTTATTAAGTGTTACCTTTGCGGCTCATTTTATTAAAAAACGTGCCTTAAGCACACTAAAGAACTGTTTTACCCTGATTGGGAATACAGCGACCCATACCAGGACTACAACATACGTAACAAGCGACTTCAAAATCTAAAAGCACGTGGGAATAACTCACGTGATATTACGTAACGAAACAACCGGAAATGATAATAACGAAACGGAATTAAAATGGTAGCCACGTCAAGAGGTGCTCTTAATTGGGATCGATTTCAAGATAGACTGCGCCAACTAATATCTCTTCAAGACACTTAGGTCGACCTATCGAATTGCCTCGTCTTAATTACCCACAAGCACCTTGGCGACGTGACAATGCTGGTTGGATGATAACTTTATCACTAGGTAATGGAAACCAAGACCTTGCCTTAAAAATTTTTTTAAAAAGATGTTCGCCTTCGCGTGATACATGCACGAACCTTCGGTTTTCGCGCTTCGATGTTCTACAATTAAGCAACAGAGCTGTAAAGTTGTGTGAAAATTATTAATAAGATTGTTGCTTTGAATCATAAAGCCACAGCAAACAGTTAGTTTTTTTGGGGGGGAGGGGCGTTTTCATTTGCTAGCACGGCGCTACTTTGCTAGAATGGTTGCAAAGAAAGAAATGATAGGGGTGGTGTGGTGGAGGGTAAGGGAGGGGAGGGACGGATGCCAATCTCTCTTTTGTTTCGCACTCTTTTCTCTGAACTAAATTTTTTCGGCCGCAGATCAAGCTAAACCTGGCAAATCACGCTGATGATGAAACATCTTTTAAAGATATCACGAATAATCTAACATATAATGCAAAGAAAGTAATTATACAGTATGATATACCTGGGGAAGTATATAACTCCAGCCTCATGGAAATGTGGCCTTGCCATTCAGTTGGTTTTACCCGTAAGAATCGCGCTGTGATTGGTGGATCCAATAGATGATAGACAACGGTGTCTCGGTCGATATTTCCCTCGAAAACCTAAGTGTCAACACAGTTTCATAGGGGAAAAAAAAAACGATCTCAAAAGAAATAAACTTAACAAGGAGCCTATTAATGGACTCATTACTCAACTGATAAGTCACTGCATTGTTTGAAAGGAAGGACAAAGAGAGGTTTGAGTTAAGACGAAGAGTAAAGACCAGGAAATGACAAAAGGTGCACTCTGAAGCTTATTGCGATAGTTACGACGACCTTAGGTCTTCTTTACGTCTTTTTCAGTCCATGGGAACCTTAAGCCATCCTGTCAGCTTTGCCGTGCTGATGAGGCTTAATACGAGTGAAACAGCTGTCCTCAATCATCGGCATGGTGGCTAACTTGGTGGGCTAATTATTGCATCAATTCCTTTTTGGTAGAGCACACCTGGCGTTCCAGCCTTTGACGATGACATTTTAATGCGTTTTCTGTGGCTTTAACATGTCCATTTTTTAATTTCTTTACAATCATTTTGTCACCAAAGCCGCATCCCACAAGTGTGCAATATTTGAAATTTTAGGCAGTCTACTTCTATTAGAGTTTTCATGGTAGTCTTGTTAGCGTGGGGTAACACCGCTTAGTCGATGTTTCAAGGCGAATGGGCTGCCTCGAGAAACACCAAGTTAGCTATCTGTCTCGTCCCAACCTCTTCTCCTCACGCCTCTTTCTCTCTCTCTTTGCTTCAAAGCAAGGGATTGCCAAAATTCTGAACCCGTGTCTCCTGAACCCTTGAATCAGTGGGTGCTTCCCATAACTGCCCTAAAACTTGTATGTCAATATGAAAACTTACCACGTCAGAGGAATCTCCTTGTCTCTGATAAAACAGAAATGAAACTCCATCATTGCTGAATTGTAGCTTATATTTCTTCACCCACTGTGATATCGAGTAACTATTTCTCCCTTGTGTTGCAATGTAGATCACACTGGTGATTTTACCAAGGTCAACCTGTAGCCATTGGTTTAAATCATTCGTCAAAGATGACCAGGCACCAATCCCTTTCGAAAGTCCAAGGTCCTTTGTATGGAGGCGTGCCCGCGCAGGGCTGTGGTAAACATCCCAAATCGAAGAAGCGGTAAGTTGTGAATCAGTGATGGTACCACTTTCCATGCCAAGAGCTCGCATGTTCTCTGGAGGGTTAAGAAGGTAACACGTAAGTAAGCTGATTGGGAATTGTGGTTACTTTTCTTTGCTTTTCATTTCTTTTTTCTTTCAGGGAAATAGAGAAACCGCATGGTGGCCATTTTGGGAATTAGAAATCAGGCGCAGGAAGCTTTTTGCTACACTCATTGGCAAGAATGCAGCAAAGCGCTGGAAAGCAGAAATTACACCGCACAGAAATCTGGTGACCCACTGCTAGACACAGCATGTGACCGTGATTCTTGAAGCAGACCTCAGCCTATTTCCGGCGCCTTTCGACAGAGATACACACATTTACTGGTTAGTCTCGACAAGCTATCGCCATTTCGCTCCCCTTCAGTGACATGGCCGCCAACTCTACATTCAGCCTACCCGCGAACAGCCCATTTCAGTACTAGCTCGCAATTGAAAATGCGTCTATAAATTGCAAATGAACACAGAAAGCTGGCCTACCCAAACAGCCGTACAATTCAATCCTCATGGAGATGTGGTTGTGCCATTCTGTGGGTATCAATCGGAAATATCGAGCTTTGATGGGTGAGATAACAGGGTTTTTCACAACTGTATCTCGGTCACTGTTTCCAACAAAAACCTAATGATAGGAAATACAATGGTGAAGAATTCTGAAAAGAGTTTCTATTCTATTCTATCTTAAAGTTATTTTGTGTTTCGAATATGCCTGTTAGCTTTGATAAAGAAATAACTCAATCATAAATATTACTAGGAAAAAACAAACGGTTTAACTTTTGATTGAAAAACTCGAAATGTAAAGCCAGGGCGAAGATCACGAGCCCACGAAAAGCCTTGATCCCGTCGAAGGAAAAGGTGCACGTCTTGTTCGTTCACTAGTCTCCGCATTTAATTTCGCTAAATGATCGGAGGGATTTGGTCCCCCATCCTGTTCCCTCCAGGAGAAGTTACCATAAAAGCTAGGCTTAGCCACAAGTTGCTCGGTAACTTTCGGCAACCTTTGAGATTTTCGGCAACTTTTTAGAATTTTAGCAACTTTTAGAATTTTCGCCAACTTTGAGCTTTTTGAGGTTCTTTGAAGCCACTTTCTTAAGGTTTTGAGCCACCTTGGTCAGTTTTCGATAGACATTTATTCAATTTATTCTAAAATACAATAATTAGCTCCTCCCCCATTGGTTGATTTTTGGAATGCCTTATCAGGAGGTTAGCGGTATCACGTTACACGTTTTTCAAGATGGCGGACAATTACAGTGACTATTTGTTGATCAAGTGAAATGGAAAGAACCTCTGATATTATCATTGGAGTTTGACAAAGAAAGTTTTGATAAGAAGCAATGTGCGAATTTTTAATCTATAACACCCAAAAACGGTACGAAAAGCCGAAAAATTTTGGCAAATTTTCGGCAACTTTTTGGCAACTTTTAGGCACTTTTATCGGCAACTTTTTTGAGATTCATCGGAAACTTGTGGCTAGGCCGAACAATAGCCCATTTCCGAATTACCCTTGGCCTCATTTTCAAAACGAGTCCTGCTGCTCTTCCTTTCATATGATAATAAGTTTTCATTCACATGCAAATTAAACTCATTTTCACAAGAATGGTTGAGCACCAGGCCTCGTTTTGAAAATGAGGCCAAGGGTAATTCAATAATGAGCTAGTTGACTTCTAAAGCTAATTCCTTTTTGTCGCATTTACCCTCTCGCTGACTGACTAATGGTATCCTCTAGAAATTGATTGAGATTGACCAGATTGTCTATTGTTAGTTTACACCTCTACTCAGATAAACGGCTTTTCCTTGGTCAAAACATGGCAGAATTGGTGAATCGTTGATGATTTTTTAGCAAATAAAACTCAGCCGAGACAAAGTACTTCCGTTCGTTTTATTTAGCTACGCCAACAAGAACATAAACAATGTCGCTCTTTTCGCTCAAACGCTAGCGGTCTAACCTTGTCGGAGCTGTCCCCGTCTTGCTTAAACACCTGGAAAGTGCTTTCATTATTACTGTACTGCAGCTTATACTTGGTTACCCACTGTTCATACATATTTCGTCCTTGTGTTGCTAGAAATGTAACGGTTGTCTCAATTGTTAGATCAACTTGAAACCACTGATGCACGTTATTCCTGCCCGCGACCCAACTGCCAGCATGCGACCCGGAGATTTCTTTGAAGTGCAGTCTCCCTTGGTTTGGAGCATGATTCCCGTCATACTGGGACGAAGCCGAGATCTGCGCAGATGTAATTCGGTAGTCTTCCATTCCCAAAGGCGCTGAACAGACTAATAAGGAAAGTGAATAGAAATTACACGGTGAAAACAGTTTGAATCCGTTTAATTTAGCATGAAAATGGCTTCGGGCAGGATGCCTAATTCTCTCACAA
Organism: Stylophora pistillata; assembly: GCF_964205215.1. Lineage (NCBI taxonomy): Eukaryota > Metazoa > Cnidaria > Anthozoa > Scleractinia > Pocilloporidae > Stylophora > Stylophora pistillata. Next base: position 3,955,397 of record NC_142524.1, on the reverse strand, counting down.
AATTTAATTGCGTAGGAAAAAAATAACAGAACTCACATGTAATATTAGCACTAAAAAGTAAACGAGCTGGTTTTTGTTGAACGAAATTACGCGAGCCTATATTCGCGGGGAATATCGCCCTTACTTCCTTGTTTGTATCAGGGCGAACCTTAGAAACAAAAGTTTCATTATTTACATTCTATGTGACTGTGTTTCTCAGGGTGGCCATTTGAAATATTTGAGCTGATTAAGGCCACTCTCGTTCTCGTTGCCAAAGGCCATGACCAGCTTTGTGTTAAACTGAAATTTTTTCGACCATCAAGGAAGGTTCTTACTCTCTGGTGTTTTGAAAGTAAGTTCCATTCACTCAGACAAGAAAATGACGAACTATTGCCCGTTTACATATGACATCAGATCCAACTGGACATAGGAAACGATTAGATTAGTTTCATAACAGTTTTTTTTTTATTATAATTTGACCTAAAAGTGCATGTATGTTAACTTTTACAAGACTAGTTTTTGCTGTTATTGCAGAATCTTTTACACTCTTCAAAGATTGAGAAAAACTCAAGGTCTTCATTGAATGTAGAAATTTGGTTAAATCATGTTTCGAACGAAAACAAGAGGGTGAATGCCACATTATCATGTTTTCTTTCTTGAAAAGTGTATTAAAATACTAATTTCTTTATCTACTTTACAATATGGTTTATTGAAATCCTTTGATTTTTTTAAGTTAGCTCAATGGATAGAGCACTAGACTTGTGCGGGAGGTCGAGGGCTCCAGCCCATGCCGGACCAACACGCAAGGTCTAAAAATAATTGAGAAGAATTTGCTGCCTTTCTAATAACATCAAGAAATGGTTAGATATTGTAGTCTTCACGGATAGGGACGAATAAATGGAGGTCCCGTCTCCTGCAGGGTTAGGGGTTTGAGACGTTAATTTCCCACGCACGAGATTACTGTGTGATGGATGATGTCCTTCCCTTGGGCGCGATGGGTGGGTTAGTACACAAGCTTCCATTTAAACCAGTCTTAGCTGAATTGGACCTGCCTTCATAACTTATAACTTAAACATAGCGTTTTCCTTTTACCGTTTTTAAAAAACAGTGATTAGAACTGTTATCATTATTAATATTATGATTTTTTTCTCTACTTTCTTAAAGTTCAACTAGTAATCGAAACGTGCACCATTTGGATTTTTAGATCTTTTGTTAGTCGACATTTTCATGTATTTTTCGATTTTTAAGGATTTTATCTTAATTTGTTTGTAAATATTTTTGATGATTAGAGTGAATAAAATTATTATTAAAAAATTATTATTACTATTAGTATTATAATTATTTTTTCTATTATTACCATTATTATTATTTGCCCATCTATCTATGTTTTTTTGCTCACCTTTGCTGCAATAACGACCCCTATAGCCAGGGGTGCAAATACAACTATACGTATTTTCTTTGTAATTCGGGATACAAGTTCCGTTATTTTTGCATGGATCATTCGAGCAGGGCGACTGCAATCAAAAGAAAAGCAAGGGTAAAACTCAAAATCTTTCTAGTTATGGATTAAAACAACAGAGTAATTAAAATAAGCTTCAGCATGACCTGTATTTACATAGGCGTTCAGGCTTCTTGAAGAAAGTCAAATTGTTTTCAAACACAGGGATCAACCGACGAGGTCTGGCACGAAATTAATTTTGTAAACAATAGTGTGTCGAATGCAAATTAGGATTTTCCTGAACAAATCGAATTCATTATTAAGAAAGTAACGGAGCATGAAATCACATTCTAAAGAAGCAATTGCAAGCCAAAGGGGGATAAGGATAGCTAACGATCGAGAAAAAATAAATTAGGAATTTTTATTAGTCAGTTTTTTCGTAAGAAATCCAAAAATGAGAGTTGTTTTTTCAACTCATTTAATTTTTCCCTGCACCCGTACTGAGATAGAAAAAACGCTGCACGTTAGTGCAATCTTATTCTTGAACGTCTATGTTGTAGTTCAATTTTATCCTTGGTTCAAATTTTGTTTTCCTTTGTTTCAGACTCATTATCACATTAGAGTAAATGGATTGTATATATTATCATATATTATCATATATTAACATGACCGAGAACAAAAATTTGAACCAAGTCTAAAATTGAACTACAACATATGTGTTGAAACGTAATCTGAAAATAATTTCAAACATGATCTGAAATCTTACCGTTTCAACTCAAACTCATCTAAAAGATTGAATTGGTCTGACGATGGTTTCCAAGCAACAAAACTAAATTGATTTATTTGACTCAAGCTATCTTCAAAGAAATTTATGATTGTGCTGCAATTTCAATATTATTTTTCTCATTTGAAAATGTGTCAAAGAAATTTTTTTTCTCTGTAATATTTAATTGAGAAACAGATCCCGGTCCACCTTGAGTAAATACGCTGTTAACTCAGGTTTAGAATTAATTTTACTCGTATTTTTATCTTATTTTATTTCGCAAAAAGTACAAAAAATACTAATAAAACGGGCCAAACACAAATTTTTTAAAACTTGCGAGAGGTTGAGTTTCATAATATATACCTATTTTAAACCTTTACAAGATAAATTGTTTACCTCAATGCTGTAATGGTCAAACTGCTTCGAAGACGTCAAATTTTTTGGGCTTCTATACATGTCTCCACTTAAAAGTTCGCATAAAAATTTGCCATTCTGATTTGGAGACAACCCAATGTTCAACGAGTAACAGGTTTGTTGAGAAACACAAGAAAACGCGCATTCGTCGGCTTGAAGCACTCCATAGGAAAAGGCTCGCGAAGATAATTGCAGATAGTGAAACTTGTGAACCTTAAAATTTGCGTAGAACAGACCATTATCTGTTCGCTTTATAGCATGATTACCTTGGGTTATATCCTGATTTTGCTGTGTTGCAGGAAGATTTTGCACCAACATGACTGTAAATAACAAATTAATGCGATGCATTTCACCTACATTTGTGAACTTCAACATTTTCGCAAGACACAGCATCTTCTGCTCGCTTTAAAACATAACTACCTTTGCTTAAATGTCGTTTTCTTGCTGTGTTAGACGTAGATTTTGTGCAAAATTGACCGAAAACTGCAAATAGAATCAACCCATTGTAGCCCTTGGTCATATATGTTATTCACGCACATCAGCAGTTGAAAAGCAGGTGTGTTAGAGACAAGACGTATAATTGATAACTTGGCGCCAACAATTGAAAGTAGTCATTGAAACTCCTGTGAACAGTTTTCTCACCGCTAAAACAAGATGTTGTTCATTTTTTATGCTGTATATTCATCTCTCTTTGAAGGATCATGTTACATGAACGAAGCTTCGAAGCATGGTTGCAAAGGCATCTTTTTTTTGGATTGTTTTGCTCACGGTAATATCATGGTAATGGTCAAGCTGTCAATCAACGTCTGCGGGTGATTCAATAGGGACCTTAAGAAACCACGACGGCGACGGCAACGAGGACGAGGAAAACCAAGAGATCTAATTGGCAGAACAATAGCTCAGCACGTGCGTTTTGAAACTTTGTACATCTCTTAGCCGTCCTATGCAAAACAACAACGTGAAATCGCCAAAATTTGCGTCGTCTGCGAACCGAAACCGCGACGGCAAATTATTTTAATTTCCATTTGGAACTCAACGGCTACTTTATACGTCATGCTGAAGTTGAGCTGTGGCGCTGTATGAGACAATAGGCTCCTGCAGCCATTTTGAAATTCTAACTATGAGTAGATATTCGTTTTTTAATCGAGGTCTCTCTTGGCGTCGCCGTCGTGGTTTCTTAAGGTCCCTAATAATCGCTTTTTTAAGTGACGTCACAGATGAAAGAGAGGCACGGTAAAATGTTGGTTTGTTGCTCGACTTTATTTTCCTCTGTAAAATTCATGGGAATTCTAATATTCAGGAAATCTTATGCTGCCAAGAAATATCATGTCGAATCTTAAAAGTCTAAAAATCGTCCGTGGAGGATTTTTCAATTAAGAGAAGATGATTTCATTGGTTTTGTGTTTGTTCGTCTTTTGATTACTCTAGAAAACAGCCAATCGGATACCAAGCTTAAACCAATCGCCATTTGGTTACTCAAGGTATCTTGCATTTTTTTCTGTTTGCCTAAAATGTGCAGGCCTATTGGCCTCTGTGACAATTTTTCTTGAACGAGCGTTGTAAAAATCTTGCTTTTTTCCCCCTCAATTAAGTAGCGCTCTCTCTTGAATTTGACGCGGCAACCCGTAAAATTGTTTCAGAGTAGCATATCAGCTGCAATTTGACTCAAGCTATCTTCAAAGAAATTCATCATTGTGTTGCAATTTCAATATTATTTTTCTCATTTGAAAATCTGTCAAAGAAATTTTTGTTCTCTGTAATATTTAATTGAGAAACAGATCTTGGTCCACCTTGAGTAAATACGCTGTTAACTCAGGTTTAGAATTAATTTTACTCGTATTTTTATATTATTATATTTCGCAACAAGTACAAAAAAAACAAATAAAACGGACCAAACACAAATTTTTTAAAACTTGCGAGAGGTTGAGTTTCATAATATATACCTATTTTAAACCTTCGAAGGTGTAGTCAAACCATTTACTGCATTTAAACCTTTATAAGATAAATTGTTTACCACAATGCTGTAATGGTCAAACTGCTGCGAAGACGTCAAATTTGTTGGGCTTCTATTCTTGTCTCCACTTAAAAGTTCGCATAAAAATTTGCCATTCTGATTTGGAGACAACCCAATGTTCAACGAGTAACAGGTTTGTTGAGAAACACAAGGAAACACGCATTCGTCGGCTTGAAGCACTCCATAGGAAAAGGCTCGCGAAGATAATTGCAGATAGTGAAACTTGTGAACCTTAAAATTTGCGTAGAACAGACCATTATCTGTTCGCTTTATAGCATGATTACCTTGGGTTATATCCTGATTTTGCTGTGTTGCAGGAAGATTTTGCACCAACATGACTGTAAATAACAAATTAATGCGACGCATTTCACCCACATTTGTGAACTCCAACATTTTCGCAAGACACAGCATCTTCTGCTCGCTTTAAAACATAACTACCTTTGCTTAAATGTCGTTTTCTTGCTGTTAGACGTAAATTTTGGCCAAAATTGACCGAAAACTGCAAATAGATGCAACTCATTGTAGCCTTTGGTCATAGATAAATTGTTCACGCACATCAGCAGTTGAAAAGCAGGTGTGTTAGAGACAAGACGTATAATTAATAACTTGGCGCCAACAGTTGAAAGTAGTCATTGAAACTCTTGTGAACAGTTTTCTCACCGCTAAAACAAGATGTTGTTCATTTTTTATGCTGTATATTCATCTCTCTTTGAAGGATCATGTTACATGAACGAAGCTTCGAAGCATGGTTGCAAAGGCATCTTTTTGTTGGATTGTTTTGCTCACGGTAATATCGTGGTAATGGTCAAGCTAAGTCAATCAACGTCTGCGGGTGATTCAATAGGGACCTTAAGAAACCACGACGGCGACGGCAACGAGGACGAGGAAAACCAAGAGATCTAACTGGCAGAACAATAGCTCAGCACGTGCGTTTTGAAACTTTGTACATCTCTTAGCCGTCCTATGCAAAACAATAACGTGAAATCGCCAAAATTTGCGTCGTCTGCGAACCGAAACCGCGACGGCAAATTATTTTAATTTCCATTTGGAACTCAACGGCTACTTTATACGTCATGCTGAAGTTGAGCTGTGGCGCTGTATGGGACAATAGGCTCCTGCAGCCATTTTGAAATTCTAACTAAGAGTAGATATTCGTTTTTTAATCGAGGTCTCTCTTGGCGTCGCCGTCGTGGTTTCTTAAGGTCCCTAATAATCGCTTTTTTAAGTGACGTCAGAGATGAAAGAGACAAGCACGCTAAAATGTTGGTTTGTTGCTCGACTTTATTTTCCTCTGTAAAATTCATGGGAATTCTAATATTCAGGAAATCTTATGCTGCCAAGAAATATCATGTCGAATCTTAAAAGTCTAAAAATCGTCCGTGGAGGATTTTTCAATTAAGAGAAGATGATTTCATTGGTTTTGGGTTTCTTCGTCTTTTGATTGCTCTAGAAAACAGCCAATCGGATACCAAGCTTAAACCAATCGCCATTTGGTTACTCAAGGTATCTTGCAATTTTTCTGTTTGCCTAAAATGTGCAAGCCTATTGGCCTCTGTGACAATTTTTCTTGAACGAGCGATGTAAAAATCTTGGTTTTTTTTCCCCTCAATTAAATAGCGCTCTCTCTTGAATTTGACGCAGCGACCCGTAAAATTGTTTCAGAGTAGCATATCAGCTGCAATTTTCATTTCATTTAGGATCTCTCCAACTCATAAATATCTTGAAATCTTGAAATATCAATCATTGCGTATGTATCCCCTCCTCCTTTCTTTTTCACGGCCCAATCCACAGAAAAAAGGAAATCGGATCATGATTTTGACCTCGGTATTTCAAAACGATACAAATCAAAAAAGGTGAACAAAAAAACGCGTGCTTGTGTCACTCGACTGTTGTGGTTAAAAGTTGCTATGAGTATTTTCCATTCTTTAATAAATCAGGAACACATCTCTCCCATTCCTTGTGTTACTCAGCAGAGCCATAGTAGGGTCTGTTTTCAAAAAGCTATTGACCGTGGTGATGGATGGATGATACATCCTGATTATCTATCGAAGTTTACTAAAGAGAAAAGGTAAGTCTGAGCTTAAGTCATGCATTTTTGTCTGAACATGATATCCGTTAGAGGGAAAGGTCTCTATCATCTAATTTTTTAAGACATTCAATATAGAAACAGAAAGTATATTGATACGCAGGAATTCCCTCTCTTTAATTGTAGAGTCAAGAACGAACAGGTTAAATGAAGATCGAAAGGAAGACACAGCAGCGAGCAAAGAGAACTCGTCCTTATAAGCTAAAAGAGAAAATCCCAGCACCGTCTTTAAAGAAGAATATTCCAGAGACTTTACAGCCAGGAATGACTGTAGACCAAATGTCTGCAAAGACATGTCCATTGAACACACTGGTAGAATCTAACACAGTGGTGTCGAAAGTATCACTTACTGGTACAGAAAAGAGTGGAGTTTGATGTGATAGCAGTTTTCAATACAGGGAAATGAACGTAAATAGCAGATCATGTACATTTCTAAACCTAACATTAATATTGTCATAAATAAAATTCGACAAAAATTTTTTGCAAAATGATTTTATTTTGTCTTTGTTTCGCGTAAAATTACACACATACTATCCTCCTACTACAGTGGTCACGCGGTATTCATTCCCTCCTCTTTCTCATCATCATCATCATTAGCATCATCGATTTCATCCAATAACGGTTTTTTATCAGACGATTCAGTAAGAATTTTCTCCTGTCCACGGCTGCCTCTAAAGGCTCTTTCCGATCCATACCGTCTTCATTCATCAATCGTCGAGCGGTATGCATGACTTGCCTGTGTATTTTATCCTGTTTAATAAGGTTATACCACTTTAGACGATGAAAGTATAACCTTCTAAACTTACGCCTAGCTAAAGGTAAGAGCGAATTGTCATTCTCGGATGTCCCATCTTTTTCTTGTTCCTATTCTTCTTGTTCAGCCAAAGTTGTTTTCATATCATCTTTCACTTCCTGTTTCAATTCATCCCAAGGATTCATTTTGTCATTATCATACGAAAAGCCAGCATGGTCGAGTGGTCTGCGTGTCGGACTTAAAATCCGTCGCTCCCGGGTTCAAGTCCCGCCCTGGCCACTACTTGGATTTCTTTCACGGTAGCCCCGAGTTTCAGATCCTCGGCAATCCTTGTAATATAGCCAATTGGTTTGCCTTCGGCCAGTTGGGATTCTTAACAATGTCATTTTCAATTTGAATTATTTTTTTAAGTTATTTCGGAGAAAACCTGTAAACTAGCTTCTAGCTAAGTGTTTCTCCACGTTAAACTAGTTATTTTATTTAATTTTTTATTTTTATTATTTAATTTTTTTATTTTTTATTATCATTGTCTTCACCGTCATCATCATCATTGTCTTCCTCGTCACCTTCATCATCATTGTCTTCATCATCTGCGCTCTCAGGATCTTCATCACTTTCTTCCTCTTTTTCTTCTTTGTCTTCTAGTGGATCGCCAAAGACATCTAGATCCCGAGAACTCTCAATCATGATCAGACACTATGATTTCTCTTATTCTCACGATGTGTACGTGCTGGTGGTTGTTCCTAAATGATTTCTGACCAATGCGTAGGAATGTTTTTAAAGTTTCACTTTTCTTGGATACAGTCGCATACATCCTTCATGTGTCAAAAGATGACTAAATACGCGGTGAGCATCCTTACTAGCAGGATGTAAATCCAGGGTGATATACCCATGGGGTCGTTGAGTTGCCTCAGAATACACTCGCATAATATCTTGCCATTCCATGGGAAACGAATGTAACAATAAATTTTTAAGGCCCAATTGATCACGTGGGTTCTTGAAAGAAACCACGTAATGAGCATTCCTTGAAATACTTTTAGCGTATTTGCCAGGTGGAAACATATCTTGACAAAGATAGATAGTGTTACGATGATGAGAATGTTTGGTGAAAAGGTGTGGCACTTCTTTATCGTTTCCTCCTTCTGTCATAAGATCATCCATGACCAGTAATCCACCATCTATTGGGAACCATTGCTTTAACTGTTCTTCATCAGGTAGGTTATCGTGAAATTTTATACCATGTTGATGCATCTCACGGCATCCATCTTGCCAAGCACCGTAACAGTAGTGAATGACGGGAGGTGGTGACACAAACAATCCATCCAAATGTTGTAGCAGTAATGATTTTGTGAAGCAAGTTTTACCGCATCCCAAAGGTCCCACGATTAATATGCTACTGGGTGTTTTGAATTTGAAACCCTCAAACCACTTTGTGATAGATCGAACGACTGGGTCGGGTCTGTAGTCACAGGTGGATTGGAATCGTTATTCACAGTTAAAGGGAACCATTGACTTGGATTGATCCTTGAGTTCACACATGAATTTTTCTCGTGACGCTCTTTGTTATCCAAACGCGTGAATGCTCTATTGCAGTAGCGGCGAATGTGTGGCATTATCCGATCAGAAGTTTAACGGGGTAATACGACTCATATTTCGTGTCACAGCGATACTAATGAAAAAATGTAAGAATCTCTGCTTTTTATTCATAACATTCATTATCACTGACTCACCCCTTTCCCTAACCTATCACCGCCACATACACCACTAACACTATAGGTTTACAATATGTTTTATTTACTTTCCACCAATGTACAGAATGTTTTGATTTCACAGTTTTCACCCTTGTACATGATATCTTTGTTCTCGCTAGAGTTTCAGATTGTATATAACTTGGCACAGAGTTGATTGTATTTTTTCTCTAATTCAGCTAATTCAGTTTTCACCCGTGTGTAAGATATCTTTGTTCTCGCTAGAATTTGAGATTTTGTCTAACTTGGCACAGAGTTGATTGTATTTTTTCTGTAATTCAGCCAATTCAGTTTTCACCCATGTGTGGTGAGATATCTTGGGTGTCTTTTCTTTCCTGCCCTCCAGCTCTTGCCACTCCCTTTGTCGCTGTTGTAGCAAGGATTGATATCTTTGTGTGCAATAAGATTCTTTTCAATCTCTTGAATCGCTTGATCTAAGACCGTACATTCTACTTGATGGTATGCCTCATTGACACGGTTCTGAGCTTCAGGACTTTGCATCTTAGGGTAACTTTTCATTGATTTCAATCTTTTGGGAAACGTTCCATTCTCAGCATGTCTTTTATATTCCTTCAACACATTTTCCTAATACTTTACGCGAGCATGAACAGTATGCATTTTTTGTCGATACGACTTTAGAACCGCGGAAAGATGCTGAGTACTCGCCATTGTCCGCATTCTACGTGAGCAGGTAAGAAATGAGTGTGGAAGCATACATCCTTCTCCGTTATGTAAACTTTAAAAGAACGCACACTTTGAAATATTAAGTATAATAATTCAAAGTGTGCGCTCATATAGAACCAAGTGTTTCTTTTTCTTATTTACGAATCGGAACTGTCCATCTCGTTCATGTAGTATCGTATATTTTCTGTTCCTCCTCCTCTTTCCTCCTCCTCCTCCTCTTTCCTCCTTCTCCTCCTCCTCTTCTTCCCTCCTTCTCTTTCCCTCTCCTCTTTCCTCCTTCTCCCCTTTTCTCCTCCTCTCTTTCCTCCTCCTCCTCCTCTCTCCCCCTCCTCTTTCCCCCTCCTCTTTCCTCCTCCTCCTCTTTCCTCCTCCTCCTCCTCTTTCCCCCTCCTCTTTCCTCCTCCTCCTCTTTCCTCCTCTTCCTCTTTCCTCCTCCTCCTCTTTCCTCCTCCTCCCCTCTTTCCTCCTCCTCTTTCCTCCTCCTCTTTCCTCTTTCTCCTCTTTCCTCCTCCTCCTCTTTCCTCCTCCTCCCTCCTCCTCCCCCTCCTCCTCCCCCTCCTCCTCCTCTTTCTTAATTTTTATGTGTTCAAAGTGATAGATAATTTTATTTACACTCTTCCCTTTTCTTTCTTCCTCTTTCCTGCTCCTGCGCGCGCGTCCGGAATGCGGTCGCGTACCGACCGTGGCAATGTTTCCACGTTTTAGTAGTGGTACCTTGAATGCTTCGTAACATGTAAAGCAAGTCAGTATCATCTGAGCTAAAGTCGTCTTTGGATTATGCTCCTTATAATTCTTCTAATCGCTTTATCACATATAGATGTCGTTTTGTGTAAAAATTGCTTGTATATATGTACTTGCCATGTTGCCTCTCTTTTAACTTTTTCATATTGTGTTTAAACGGAGTATCCAGGAACGGTTTGATTGTATTTATCCTCTCTTCGACTTCTATGTGGGGGTGGATTTCAGTGAGGTACACCACTTGTCTGATTGGATGAAATCGAACTTTCTTCATCATCACTTTGGTCCCGTGTATGATCAGACCATTCTGACTCATAGCCACTCTTATACACCCATTGCTAGATTTCCATTGGTCTATCATTGATTGACACATTCATAACTCAGAAAAAAATCGGAGACAATTTTGACCGACAGATCATTGACTTTGATCCCAAAAAATGTAACGATGCTATGACTTGATTAAAATTTGATGAACAGATAATAATGAGACTACCTAGGTTAGAACGCCTGCTGTCATTTCGTACTTTCCCCGGTTTGTCTGCTCTATGTTTCATTTTTCCCGAGAATTGTCAATGTTCATGAGCATGGTGCTTTGTTTTTGAATAACCTTATCCCTCGATTTTTTTTCTGATAAGTTTTTAATGTATGAAACGGGGGATTTAATAGCTTCTCTTGGAGTCAAGTCATTGAATTGCGTTGATGTATCGTTGTTATTTTTTTTTACCTCACTTGCGGAATTTTGTAGGGAACTTAAAGTCAAACACTTTCGTCACTGCTAGTAAACGGACTCACACCTTACATTTTTATTTTATTAATTAAGATTTGTTTATGAACTAAACATTTTTATTGAGGAAAAAGCTATCGCACGTTTTTGCCTTCAACGGACCATTGTTCATTTTCCGAGAATTTTGAATACTCATTAGAATTGTAGAGCGAATTTAAAATATCCCTTTTTCCGTTTTCTGAGAATTTTGAATCTTCATGAACTGATCCACAAGGCGAAAAACTTATTTAAGTTGTCCTAAACGTGGATTAATCCCGTCTTAAATTTAAGTTTTCTAAGTTTAAGTTGAGGTTTAAGCAGCTTCTACACCGGTTTAAGTCTGCCTTAAACTGAGCTTATGCTATCTTAAGGCTAAACTTTAATGTAGGTTTAAGCTGACATTAAAGTGCACCTAAACCCAAAACTTTTTTTTCGCTTAACGAAATAAGCGTTTTTTTTTTTGGAGTATTTCTGTGCAAAATTTTTTTTTATTTGCTCAAATCTTCAATTTTCTGTGCCCAGTCAAAATACGGAAAATCGGCCGCCATCTTGCCCCACGACCGAGTTTAAAGAGGAATGGCTCTAGCGGGTAATGTGACGTCAAATCGAGAACACGAAAGTCTGCATTTCACCCATTTTTACTTGTTGGGAAGGTTGTAGTCGATATTGTCCGAAAATATGCCGACTAAGTGTGTTGTAGAAGGATGTAGCAATGTGCGAAATTTGCAAGAGGGTATCGCGCTTCATACATTCCTCATACAACACACCTAGTTGAAGCGAGGTTGATATCCACCGACACTGAAGTGAATGGTTATTTCAGTAGTTATTAGAAAAATGAGATAGTCATTTTTAGTAATGTTTCTTTTCCTTATGGACTCTTATTCCTAATGTGTTTTCTGTCATAGGAATCATTTATCATCCGCAAATTAATATTAACTTTTCTCGACGAACAGAATATTTCAATGTTTCGAAGCTTCTTGTGGTTCAGGAAAGAAGACGATTGGGGTGGAGAAGGAGTTACTCTTGATAAACATTTCCCTGTAGACTTTTCTGTAATGTTTTTTTTGTTTTTGCCTCTCTTTGTCTTTCCTTATTGTCTTTTACAATCACTCACGAGACTTCCTCGCGATTGTGCTTGCCTTTTAGCCGACACAGTTCGATTCAGAAAACTTTGTATTAGATCGAAGCCTCGGGGCTAGCTTCCCATGTTAGTATATGACTGTGTATGTATTAGCTCAAGGATATATATTTTGGGCAAGAAATTGTACAGTAATTTTTTATTTCAATCATTGCTTGTATAGACTTATCTAAAGTAAGTTTAACGCCAGAGATGTTCTGATTCGTATGGGTCAATAAATACAATTTGGCCTTCTTTGGAAGACTACTTGATTAACTGTTATTAACCCATTTAAAGAGTCCTTGTATCATTGTTTTCCTACATGTACTGACCTCATCGCAACCGGCTTTTTATTTCATGTTTTGCTTTATACTGTCATTTTGTAATAAATGATATATAACCGTATTAAGGATAGGTCAGCACGCTTGTAATGATCTTTTAAAGAGTAGACAACTTTTTCTGCTGAATCAGTCAACCGAACATTGTCCCGGAAAGATTTGTTGTAGTGACTACAAATGCTGTATTCACCTGCCAGCAGAGCGAGCGCTGTGCCTCAATTTGAATCGAAATCTCTGAAAAGTACCGCTAGTTGTTGAACATCCAGCCGCCTTTAAAGGAGAGGGCGTTCGTGCGATCATTAAATTCTTGATGAACAGTTACAGAAGATTTGACTCGGCGCTTCCTCTTGAAATATCGTTGCAGCACCAAGCGTTGAATCACAGAGCCCGAGAGTCAGGTTTCTTCTGAAGAGATGAAAAGTGCAGGTTTAATTTAGAATTGCAACTTCGTTCACACATCTTAAAGATTAAAGACGTTACGCGCGCCTGCATTCCGACCGCTTTATTGAGTTGGCCATTGCTCTTTGTTCCAATCCCAGACGAGAGGCCATTCAGGCATGCGCGGAAGTCTGACTTATCAAGAGGTGCTCTTAATTTGGACGATTTCAAGATGGACTGCGCCAACTTATATCTCTTCAAGACACTTAGGTCAACCTATCAGATTGCCTCGTCTTAATTACCCACAAGCACCTTGGTGACGTGACAATGCTGTTTGGATGATAGCTTTTATCACTAGGCATTTTTGGTCGTGATGGAACCAAGACCTTGCCTTAAAAATGTTTTAAAAAATATGTTTTAAAAAAAATGTTCGCCTTCACGTGATACATGCACGAACCTTCGGTTTTTGCGCCTCGATGCTCTACAATTAATCAACAGAACTGTAAAGTTGTGTGAAAATTATATATAAAGTTGTTGCTTTTAATCATAAAGCAAAAGCAAACAGTTATTTTTTTGAGGGGAGAGCGTTTTCATTTGCTAACACGGCGCTACTTTGGTAGAATGGTTGCAAAGAAAAAAATGATATGGGCGGGGTGGTGGAAGGGAAGGGAGGGGAGGTACCGATGCCAATCTCTCTCTCTTTTGTTTCGCAATCTTTTCTCTAAACCAAATTTTTTCGGCCGCAGATCAAGCTAAACCTGGCAAATCACATTGATGATGAAACGTCTTTTAAAGATATCACGAATAATCGAATAGATAATGCAAAGGAAGTAATTATACAGTATGACATACCTGGGGAAGTATATAACTCCAGCCTCATGGAAATGTGGCTTTGCCATTCAGTTGGTTTTACCCGTAAGAATCGCGCTGTGATTGGTGGATCCAATAGATGATAGACAACGGTATCTCGGTCGATATTGCCCTCAAAAACCTTACGTGTCAACACAGTTTCATAGGAAAAAAAAAACATGATCTCAAAAGAAATATACTTAACAATGAGCTTATTAATGGACTCATTACTCAACTGATAACTCACTGCATTGTTTGAAAGCAAGGACAAAGAGAGGTTTGAGTTAAGACGAAGAGTAAAGACCAGGATATGACAAAAGATGCCCTCTGAAGCTTATTGCGATAATTGCAACGACCTTAGGTCTTCTCTACATCTTTTTCAGTCCGTGGGAACCTTAAGCCATCCTGTCAGCTTTGCCGTGCTGATGAGGCTTAATACGAGTGAAACAGCTGTCCTCAATCATCGGCATGGTGGCTAACTTGGTGGGCTAATTATTGCATCAATTCCTTTTTGGTAGAGCACACCTGGCGTTCCAGCCTTTGTCAATGACATTTTAATGCGTTTTCTGCGGCTTTAACATGTCCATTTTTTAATTTCTTTACAATCATTTTGTCACCAAAGCCGCATCCCACAGGTGTGCAATATTTGAAACCTTAGGCAGTTTACTTCTGTTAGAGTTTTCACGGTAGTCTTGTTAGCGTGGGGTAACACCGCTTAGTCGATGTCTCAAGGCGAATGGGCTGCTTCGAGAAACACCAAGTTAGCTATCTGTCTCGTCCCAACCTTCTCTCCTCACGCCTCTTTCTCTCTCTCTTTGCTCCACAGCAAGGGATTGCCAAAATTCTGAACCCGTGTCTCCTGAACCCTTGAATCAGTGAATGCTTCGAATAACTTCGCTAAAACTTGTGTGTCAATATGAAAACTTACCACGTCAGAGGAATCTCCTTGTCTCTGATAAAACAGAAATGATACTCCATCATTGCTGAATTGTAGCTTATATTTCTTCACCCACTGTGGTGTCGAATAACCATTCCTCCCTTGTGTTGCAATGTAGGTCACACTGGTGATTTTACGAAGGTCAACCTGTAGCCATTGGTTCAAATCATTCGTCAAAGATGACCAGGCACCAATCCCTTTCGAAAGTCCCAGGTTCTTTGTATGGAGGCGTGCACGCGCAGGGCTGTGGTAAACATTCCAAATCGAAGAAGCGGTAAGTTGTGAATCAGTGATGGTACCACTTTCAATGCCAAGAGCTCGCATGTTTTCTGGAGGGTTAAGAAGGTAACACGTAAGTAAGCTCATTGGGAATTGTGGTTACTTTTCTTTGCTTTTCATTTCTTTTTTCTTTCAGGGAAATAGAGAAACCGCGCGGTGGCCATTTGGGAATTAGAAATCAGGCGCAGGAAGCTTTTTGCTACACACATTGGCAAGAATGCAGCAAAGCGCTGGAAAGCAGAAATTACACAGCACAGAAATCTGGTGACCCACTGCTAGACACAGCATGTGGCCATGATTCTTGAAGCAGACCTCAGCCTATTTCCGGCGCCTTTCGACAGAGATACACACACTGGTTAGTCTCGACAAGCTATCGCCCTTTCGTTCCCCTTTAGTGACATGGCCGCCAACTCTATATTCGGCCTACCCGCGAACAGCCCATTTCAGTACTAGCTTGCAATTGAAAATGCGTCTATAAATTGCAAATGAACACAGAAAGCTGGCCTACCCAAACAGCCGTACAATTCAATCCTCGTGGAGATGTGGTTGTGCCATTCTGTGGGTATCAACCGGAGATATCGAGCTTTGATGGGTGAGATAACAGGGTTTTTCACAACTGTATCTCGGTCACTGTTTCCAACAAAAACCTAATGATTGGAAATACAATGGTGAAGAATTCTGAAAAGAGTTTCTATTCTATTCTATCTTAAAGTTATTTTGTGTTTCGAATATGCCTGTTAGCTTTGATAAAGAAATAACTCAATCATAAATATTACTAGGAAAAAAAACGGTTTAACTTTTGATTGAAAAACTCGAACTGTAAAGCCATGGCGAACATCACGAGCCCACAAAACACTTTGATCCCGTCCAAGGAAAAGGTGCACGTCTTGTCTGTTCACTAGTCTCCGCATTGATTTCGCTAAATGATCGGAGGTGTTTGGTCCCCCATCCTATTCTCTCCAGGAGAGGTTATCATAATAGCTAGGCTTAGCCACAAGTTGCTCGTTAACTTTCGGCAACTTTTGAGATTTTGAGCAACTTTTTAGAATTTTGGCAACTTTTAGAATTTTCGGCATCTTTAGGCTTTTTGAGGTTCTTTGAGGCCACTTTCTTCACGTTTTGAGCCACCTTGGTCAGTTTTCGATAGACATTTATTCAATTTATTCTAAAATACAATAATTAGCCCCCCCATTGGTTGATTTTTGGGATGCCTTATCACGAGGTCAACGGTATCACGTTGCACGTTTTTCAAGATGGCGGACTATTACAGTGACTATTTGTTGATCAAGTGAAATGGAAAGAACCTCTGATATTATCATTGGAGTTTGACAAATAAAGTTTTGATAAGAAGCAGTGTGCGAATTTTTAATCTTGAACACCCAAAAAGGTACGAAAAGCAAAACAATTTTGGCAACTTTTCGGAAACTTTTTGGAAATTCAGCAACTTTTCGGCAACTTTTTGAAAAAAATAGCAACTTTTTGGCAACTTTTAGGCACTTTTATCGGCAACTTTTTTGGGATTCATCGGCAACTTGTGGCTAGGCCTAACAATAGCCCATTTCCGAATTATCCTTGGCCTCATTTTCAAAACGAGTCCTGGTGCTTATCCTTTCATATGATAATAAGTTTTCATTCACATGCAAATTAAACTCATTTTCACAAGAATGGTTGAGCACCAGGCCTCGTTTTGAAAATGAGGCCAAGGGCAATTCGAAAATGAGCTAGTTGACTTCTAAAGCTAATTCCTTTTTGGAGCATTTCCCCTCTCGCTGACTGACTAATGCTATCCTCTAGAAATTGATTGAGATTGACCATATTGTCTATTGTTAGTTTACACCTCTATTCAGATAAACGGCTTTTCCTTGGTCAAAACATGGCAGAATTGGTGAATCGTTCATGATTTTTTAGCAAATAAAACTCAGCCGAGACAAAGTACTTCCGTTCGTTTTAGTTAGCTACGCCAACAAGAACATAAACAATGTCGCTCTTTTTCGCTCAAACGCTAGCGGTCTAACCTTGTCGGAGCTCTCCCCGTCTTGCTTAAACACCTGGAAGGTGCTTCCATTATTACTGTACTGCAGCTTATACTTGGTTACCCACTGTTCATACATATTTCGTCCTTGTGTTGCTAGAAATGTAACGGTTGTCTCAATTCTTAGATCAACTTGAAACCACTGATTCACGTTATTCCTGCCCGCGACCCAACTGCCAGCATGCGACCCGGAGATTTCTTTGAAGTGCAGTCTCCCTTGGTTTGGAGCATGATTCCCGTCATACTGGGACGAAGCCGAGATCTGCGCAGATGTAATTCGGTAGTCTTCCATTCCCAAAGGCGCTGAACAGACTAATAAGGAAAGTGAATAGAAATTACACGGTGAAAACAGTTTGAATTCGTTTAATTAAGCATGAAAATGGCTTCGGGCAGGATGCCTAATTCTCTCACAAAATTTAATTGCGTAGCGAAAAAATAACAGAACTAACATGTAATATTAGCACTAAAACGTAAACGAGCTGGTTTTTGTTAAACGAAATTACGCGAGCCTATATTCGCAGGGAATATCGCCCTTACTTCCTTGTTTGTATCAGGGCGAACCTTAGAAACAAAAGTTTCATTATTTACTTTCTATGTGACTGTGTTTCTCAGGGTGGCCATTTGAAGTATTTGAGCTGATTAAGGCCACTCTCGTTCTCGTTGCTGAAGGCCAGGACCAGTTTTGTTTTTAACTGAAATTTTTTCGACCATCAAGGAAGGTTCTGACTCTCTGGTGTTTTGAAAGAAAGTTCCATTTACTCAGACAACAAAACGGTGAACTCTTGCCCGTTTACATACGACATCAGATCCAACTGGACATAGGAAACGATTAGATTAGTTTCATAACAGTTTTTTTTTTAATTATAATTTGACCTAAAAGTGCATGTATGTATTTATGTATTTACAAGACTAGTTTTTGCTGTTATTGCAGAATCTTTTACACTCTTCAAAGATTGAGAAAAACTCAAGGTCTTCATTGAATGTAGAAATTTGGTTAAATCATGTTTCGAACGAAAACAAGAGGGTGAATGCCACATTATCATGTTTCCTTTCTTGAAAGGTGTATTAAAATACTAATTTCTTTGTCTACTTTACAATATGGTTTATTGAAATCCTTTGATTTTTTTAAGTTAGCTCAATGGATAGAGCGCTAGACTTGTGCGGGAGGTCGAGGGCTCGAGCCCCGGCCGGACCAACACTCAAGGTCTTAAAATAATTGAGAAGAATTTGCTGCCTTTCTAATAACATCAAGAAAAGGTTAGATATTCCAGTCTTCTCGGATAGGGACGAATAAATGGAGGTCCCGTCTCCTGCAGGGTTAGGGGTTGGAGACGTTAATTTCCCACGTACTAGATTACTGTGTGATGGATGTCCTCCCCTGGGGTGCGATGGGTGGGTTAGTACACAGGGCGCCATTTAAACCAGTCTTAGCTGAATTGGACCTGCCTGTAAAACTTATAACTTTAACATAGCGTTTTCCTTTTACCGTTTTTAAAAAACAGGAATTAGAACTATTATCATTATTAATATTATGATTTTTTCCCTCGTTCTTTAAAGTTCAACTAGTAAACGAAACATGCACCATTTGGTTTTTTTAGATCTTTTGTTAGTGGACATTTTCATGTATTTTTCGATTTTTAAAGATTTTATCTTAATTTGTTTGTAAATATTTTTGATGATTAGAGTGAATAAAATTATTATTAAAAATTTTTTATTACTATTATTATTATAATTATTTTTCTATTATTACCATTATTATTATTTACCCATCTATCTATGTTTTTATGCTCACCTTTGCTGCAATAACGACCCCGATAGCCAGGGGTGCAAATACAACTATAAGTATTTTCTTTGTAATTGGGGATACAAGTTCTGTTATTTTTGCATGGATCATTCGAGCAGGGCGACTGCAATCGAAAGAAAAGCAAGGGTAAACTCAAAATCTTTCTAATTATGGATTAAAACAACAGATTAATTAAAATAAGGTTCAGCATGACCTGTATTTCCACCGGCGTTCCGGCTTCTTGAAGAAAGTCAAATTGTTTTCAAACTCAGGGATCAACCGACGAGGTCTGGCACGAAATTAAAGTTGAAAACAATAGTGCGTCGAATGTAAATCAGGATTTTCCTGAACAAATTGAATTAATTATTGAGAAAATAACGGAGCATGAAATAACATTCTAAAGAAGTAATTGCGAGCCAAAGGGGGATAAGGATAGCTAACGATCGAGAAAAAATAAAATAGGAATTTTTTTAGTCAAGTTTTTCGTAAGAAAACCCAAAAATGAGAGTAGTTTTTTTCAACTCATTTCGTTTTTTCCCTGCACCCGTACTGAGATAGGAAAAACGCTGCACGTTCGTGCAATCTTATACTTGAACGTATATGTTGTAGCTCAATTTTATCCTTGGTTCAAATTTTATTTTCCTTTGTTTGAATTTCATCATCATACATTAGCATGACCGAGAACAAAGGAAAATAAAATTTGAACCAAGTCTAAAATTGAACCACAACATATGTGTTATAACGTGGTCTAAATATAATTTCAAATATGATCTGAAATCTTAATTACCGTTTCAACTCAAACTCATCTGAAAGATTGAATTGGTCTGACGATGGTTTCCAAGCAACAAAACTAAATTGATTAATTTGACTCAAGCTATCTTCAAAGAAATTCATCATTGTGTTGCAATTCCAATATTATTTTTCTCATTTGAAAATCTGTCAAAGAAATTTTTTATCTCTTTAATATTTAGATAAGAAACAGATCCTGGGCCACCTTGAGTAAATACGCTGTTAACTCAGGTTTAGAATTTATTTTACTCGTATTTTTGCCTTATGCAACAAGTATAAAAAATACTAATAAAACGGACCAAACACAAATTTTTTAAAACTTGCGAGAGGTTGAGTTTCATAATATATACCTATTTTAAACCTTTACAAGATAAATTGTTTACCTCAATGCTGTAATGGTCAAACTGCTGCGAAGACGTCAAATTCTTTGGGCTTCTATACATGTCTCCACTTAAAAGTTCGCATAAAAATTTGCCATTCTGATTTGGAGACAACCCAATGTTCAACGAGTAACAGGTTTGTTGAGAAACACAAGAAAATGCGCATTCGTCGGCTTGAAGTACTTCATGGGAAAAGGCTCGTGAAGATAATTGCAGATAGTGAAACTTGTGAACCTTAAAATTTGCGAAGAACACACCATTATCTGTTCTCTTTATAGCATGATTACCTTGGGTTATATCCTGATTTTGCTGTGTTGAGCGAAGATTTTGCACCAACATGACTATAAATAACAAATCAATGCGACGCATTTCACCCACATTTGTGAACTTCAACATTTTTGCAAGACACAGCATCTTCTGCTCGCTTTAAAACATAACTACCTTTGCTTAAATGTCGTTTTCTTGCTGTGTTAGACGTAGATTTTGTGCAAAATTGACCGAAAACTGCAAATAGATGCAACTGATTGTAGCCTTTGGTGATATATAAATTATTCACGCACATCAGCAGTTGAAAAGCAGGTGTGTCAGAGGCAAGACGTATAATTAATAACTTGGTGCCAACAATTGAAAGTAGTCATTAAAACTCCTGTGAACAGTTTTTCACCGCTAAAACAAGATGTTGTTCATTTTTTATGCTGTATATTCATCTCTCTTTGAAGGATCATGTTACATGAACGAAGCTTCGAAGCATGGTCGCTAAGGCATCTTTTTGTCGGTTTGTTTTGTTCATAGCAATATCATGGTAATGTCAAGCTGAGTCAATCAACGTCTGCGGGTGATTCAATAATCGCTTTTTTTAAGTGACGTCACAGATGAAAGAGACAAGCACGCTGAAATGTTGGTTTGTTGCTCGACTTTTTTTTCCTCAGTAAAACTCATGGGAGTTCTAATATTCAGGAAATCTTATGCTGCCAAGAAATATCATGTCGAATCTTAAAAGTCTAAAAATCCTCCTACGTGGAGGATTTTTCAATTAAGAGAAGATGATTTGATTGGTTTTGTGTTTGTTCGTCTTTTGATTGCTCTAGAAAACAGCCAATCGGATACCAAGCTTAAAACAATCGCCATTTGGTTACTCAAGGTATCTTGGATTTTTTTTCTGTTTGCCTAAAATTCGCAGGCCTGTTGGCCTCTGTGACAATTTTTCTTCAACAAGCGTTGTAAAAATATTGGTTTTTCCTTTTTCCCTCAATTAAATAGCGTTCTCTCTTGAATTTGACGCAGCGACCCGTAAAGTTGTTACAGAATAGCGTATCAGCATCAATTTTTAATTTATTTTGGATCTCTCCAGCCCATAAACGTCTTGACATCTTGAAATATCTATCATTGCGTATTCCCCCCCCCCCCCTCCTCTTCTTTCTTTTCCACGGCCCAGTCAACAGAAAAAGAAAATCGGATCATGATTTTAACCTCGGTATTTCAAAACGATACAAATAAAAAAAGGAGAAAAAAAAAACGCGTGCTTGTGTCACTCGACTGTTGTGGTTAAAAGCTGCTATGAGTATTTTCCATTCTTTAATAAATCACGAACACGTCTCCCCCACTTCTTGTGTTACCGCAGCAGAACTACTAGGGACTTTAAGCAATCCACGACGGCTACGGCAGCGAGAACGTGGAAAAACAATAGATCTAATTGACAGAACAATAGCCCATCACTTGCGTTTTAAAACTTTGTATATTTCTTAGCCGTCCTCTGCAAAACAACAACGTGAAATCATCAAAATTTGCGTCGTCTGCGAAGCGAAACCGCGGCGGCGAATTATTTCAATTTACATTTGGAACTCAACGCTACTTTTATGCGTTAGGTTGAGTTTGAGGTCTGGCGCCTTATGAGAAGGTAAACACATGTAGCCATTTTCGAAATTCTAACTAAAAGTAGAAACTCGCTTTTTAATCGATGTCTTCAGTGGCGTTGCCGTCCTGACTGCTTTAGGTCCCTTAAAACGGATTGGACATTTATGTTGATATTATATGAAGTACTAAGTAAGAAACTTTGTGACTCGGATGAGAGCACATGGTTTTTGAGTCGTTAGGAATTCTGGCTTCGTAAAACTGGCAGAACTTTTGGAATGAATTATGGTAAAAAAACACAAATGATGTTGAGTTGAAGTCTCGGCAACACCTTGGTTGTACTGGTCTGAAGTTGTTGCACATCTTCCTATCACTGTAACCAGTTGGAGACAGGAGCCGATTAAACGCAATAAGCTGAAATGAAAAAACAAAAACAAAAACGGTTCACAGCGTGTTGCTGTGGCCCGGTTTATGGTGTTGGGGTAAGAGATGTCCAAGTCAGGAGAAATGCAAAACTCCTCATTAAGACCTCCTCCGCATGGTAATTGATATCCCATATTACGCTATTGGGTTAAGTCAAGTTCTCTTCTGTTGAAACAATCCCTAATAAAGCTTGGCCCGGCTAGTCAATATTATTCTTTAATAAGTGGATAACATTGAAAGAGCGCTCTGTTTGGCTACTCAAACCCCGAATATTCTTTACCATACATCGAATCAGAGTATGGCGTCCAATTTGAATTGCCATTGTTCTGGACTGACTAGCCTCGTCCTCATGCTTAAACACTAAAGGATTGTCATATATGTGAGAGGCTATTGAGTCCAGAAGAATAGCAATTAAAACTGGACGCCATTTTTCGATTCGGTGTATTTACCACCAGATAATTCGCATGGGATCTGCCCCCGAAAATGTTGTAACCTTTGTGGGAAAAAATGGTTAAATCATGTTTTTATGCTAGATTATCTCATTTTTCCAGTAACTACTGAAATAACCATTCACTTCAGTGTCGGTGGCTAGCGGTGGATATCAGCCTCGTTTTTCAGTCGTGGTTCGGTAACTAACCACCCCTGACCCACCTCATGCATTTCTGTAAATAGCTGTTATTTATTACAGCGAAATTTAAACTTATTTTCTTCATTGTCTTTGAATCAACTCTATTTTTACTTTTTTATTGTTGAGTGTGCGCACTACAGCAGTTACAGTAATATTTCCCCTACTGACCTGGGTTGAATTGAATGGTGCAGTTTCTGTCAGCACAATCCATAGCACAGATTGGAAGCAGGGAGGGGTGGTAAGGGATCCTTGGTAAGTGTAGTATGGCGAGCCATTGTTTAAAGCGGGTACAAGATCCTTTAAAAATATTTCGTCTGCTTCTATCACTGGGACACTTTTCCCTGTAATGACAAGGTAGGTAGCAACAGGTAAATAAGTAAAAGAAACCCCATGAACTGTTTACACATTTTCTGATGATCGGCGTTTTTTTGCCCATTGCTCGAAGATTTTACAATGGTTTGGAAAAAAATCGTGTCATTATTAAGAATTTATCACTTAATGAAATAATTGTAAAAGACAAAGTAGGAGTGATATCTTTAGGAATTTGTAGCTATAGGAATTCAAGAACGTTTTACTCTTCTTTAAAAGCTTAAAATTTGAGAGTGCGATCATCTGACTTGCGTAATTATTAATCAATCCCTGGCGATTTCATTATATGGGGAATTTTATGAGATACCTTCAGCGACGATCATTTCAAATTTGATTCGCAGTCTTCCCAGAACTCCATTCGGCTTCGAACTAAGCTAAAATCAAAGTAACATACATTTACATATTGTAAGTAGAATGATGTGGTTTGTTTGATTCTTTGTGTTGTTAGTTACGTACCAAATCATATGATGCGGCTCTAACAGTTTGCGAGAAATTTTCGCTTGTGTGTCGATAGTAAATTGGCATAGCGTTTGTTTTGCTGGTTTAAGTTTTGTGATTGGTCCGTGAAAGAACTCACGCAATCTCCTTAGCCAATCAGAAACAATTACTGAGACCAATCACGACCTGGCCTTTTACGTTTTCCCGCTTTTCAGAACAATAACATTTACATATCTTACCCTTGAGTTCTGATTTGTTCCAAGTGATATTTCTCTTCATTCTGACTAGGTGCCATATATACCTAATGCTTCTGAAAAAATGCTGAAATAAAGCCTTCGTCTCTTTTTGATAGAGAAAAGGTTTCTTTACAATTAACAGGTCAATGCGTCACCAACAAACAAAACAAATACTTTCTAACTCATAAGCATGGAGACTAGGATCTCTTGGGTAAGCCAAAACTGTACCTTAAAAATGCACCAACAACGGTGAGTCCATCAGCCTTGTCCGCAACCCTTGCAAAATCTGTATAAATTGTGTTATAAAACACAAAATGTACCTGAAAATAATCATGTTAAAATCATATACGTTAATATATAGATTTTGCCAAACCTAAAAGCGGAGCTCCCAAGTTCGTAATATTAATGATATCATAAAAGACGTGCATTTGCCAAGACTTGTCTGAGACACACCTCCCTTCGTTTTGATAGTATTCCCTACCTACCCGTGCAATCTGAAGGCACGTACGTACGCACGTACGCTCGGTCAGTCACGTGACAACCAAACGAAAAGAGGTTGACCATATTTCATAGGTGTGGGGCTCTGCTCCACGCGCGCAAAGCGCGCTTGGGAGCCCTGCTATGATTCGTGGACAGATTGACAACAATCTCTGTTTTAGTGAGGCACAAAAATTACTATATGTCCATATGAACCACCGCTAATTCTTGATTGTTGATTTACAAGACTATTTGAACAAGTCAGGTCGGTACAAAGCTCTCCCTTTTTAAAATGGTGGATGGATTATGAGGAATATTTTGAGAAATACCAATAGTTTGGGGATAAACAGTGGAATTGGGAAAACTGTGGCTTAAATAGAGATGTCGTTAATGAGAGGTTCTCGCTGCAGCGATGTGGCCATTTTCGAAGCAGAAAATTAAAATGAGAACAATAACATACATGGATGATATACATATTAAATATATCTTTAAAAACCCGGCTTTAATTTGTAAACTAACAAATAAACAGCAAACACACGAAGAATACCTCAACAGGATACGAACTTCCAGACACTGTGTGTTCTGAGCCTTGGAATGATGAACATCCAAAGTGGAAGTGAAGTTGCTGTAGTTGGTACAAAGTATCCCTCACTGGACCCCCACTGAGGGTGGCAGATCCGAGGGATTTTTCAATTGCTAGGGTGGGGGAGTGGCCATTATTGGTGAATGACCCTGCTACAAGACCACTCTCATTATCAAAATCGATCGTTAGATTTTCCTCCCATATGTTGCTAGCTTTTCAAAGAATAACGGTTGAGATCGATGGGGGACCGGGCTGTACCTGCGCACTGGGGAGCGATGGGGGACCGGGCTGTAGCTGGGCACTGGGGAGCGATGAGGGACCAGGCTGTACCTGCGCAGTGGGGAGCGACCTTGTACAAATCAGAAGGGCCTGGCACTGGGAAAGAAAGGAATGAAACAGCTCTTTATATTTTCAACTAATCCACGGAGCATATACTGGAAATTTTTAAATCGTACTGCGCGAGTTCAAACTCATGAATTTTATGCATATTCCTTCCAAACATACTTACTGAGACTTGTGGACTTTCCATTCCCCCATTGGGGACCTGAAAGTACAAAACGACGATAGCTTAGCGTAACTGAACATAGACAGATGTTGGTGATAAGGCAACATCACCTTTAATGAAAACGGAAAACTTCATAATTACCTTCTGGTGGACCAGCCAGTTCTGTACCAATGACCAACAGAAAGAGCAGTAAGAGGAACATGGCGCAACTCTGAAATAGACCACTTTAATTTTGAGTTTTATTCCAACACACAAGCAAGATTATCAAACCAAGTACAAAACTTTCCTTTACTTCTCTTCTTAATGCTAACTTTGAGAGGAAGTATGCACTAAATAAAGTAAGCTAAAACTAAAAAAAAGCAACCTAGATTCTCGACAAAACTGTTGAAAGCACTTGCTTAGTAGTTGTAGTAGCTTTAAACAAATGACAAATCTGAACAGCCGCATTCACCTTCTTAATTTTCCCTTTCCCGCTCTCCCTTTGCAATCGTGGGACACATACAAAGTACTACATTCACTAATGAAGCAACGTTGTAAGTGAGAAGGGTTAAGAGATCATAAAATAATCTCAGGGAGGGTGTTATTCACTTGAGCCGTTGTCTTCCCTGGGAAAACGGAGAGATAACCCAGATATTTCGACGAAGACGATAGGTCTGCGACGACGGGTGAATCAAGGGAGTTCAAAACATGAGTTTGAGATTGTCTTTTCTTATTTGTTCCAACATTATCGAAATTTACTTGGAGATGTGACAATAACTCTTCTTCAGTCTCGATCCTCAGTTTTAAGTGTGATTTTCGTGAATCGATTTATCCCAATTTTGTCATCTTTAGCTTACCTTTTGACCAATTGGAAATTTGTATCAACTTTCAAGCGTGACATCGAAAGCACTTGACATACCCAAAGTATAAGTCATTGAAAGACTACGTACTGTAGTAGACATTTTAGAACTGGCCCCGTCTGATCTTTGTCAAGGTGGACAGGATATTGGATAACTCTGAGAACATATATATCTTTTTTTTACAAATCTGAGCAATATGTCTTTTCCTGGAAATTGCGCTTTGCTTTCTTTGCGGGGGTTACACTGAAAATTTCTGATCTTGAGCACATCTTGGCAAAGATAGACTTGTTTCAGGTTGAAATATAAGCCTCCAGTGCTTTTATCACTGCAGTAATTTATTTTTCACCATTTCTGAGTGTCTCGGTCCTGAAAGTTTTGTGTCATATAATATTACATTTTACAGTTTCTCTCCAATTTATGTTATCGGAGCGAAAGAAACTAGCTAAGATACGAAGGACGAAGACAAGCTACGTTTTTAGGCGCATTGGGGGTTTAACCTACCTCTTGAACAATAAAACCGCTGAAGATTTTTCTCGCGTTTCCCAGTTATTTCGGTAAAATAACATTCTCCTACCGAATGAACAGGTCAACACCTATAAAAAAATAAATTTCATGGTACCGGATTGTAAACTGCTCTTTATTGGTGTTAATAGTTCCTTACATATTCCTGGCATTCGGAAGAGTACACAAAACCCACTGACTATGTTTAAAGCAGCCTATTATCTACCAGACTGAGCTGTAAATGTAAATTTGACCTGCCGATTGTCAAACGAAACTGATTGAAAGAAAGTCTCAACGGGTTTGACACGAGGAGGACTTTTGCCTTCTCGGTCGGTCTTATGCATGCAGACATGTTCTAGATATGGCACAGTTTGTGATCTGTTGAACATAACAGTGTTAAAACTTGGATTGACCAGAAGTCACCAGAATTGGAATAAACTAATTTTTTATCCTTTTTGTTACACAAAGGGCAGTCTACAAACCTAGATATTTCAGATGGTTGATAGCGGACCGATGAGGGATCAGCAGTCTAAAGCAGGAAGGATCAAAATGCACCACTCGTCTGTTGAAAAATCAACCAATCATAGTGGATATCTTCCTTCATATACTAACGCGCGATCAGCTGACCTTATCGCCTCTTACAAATTAATGGTGATCTGGCTTGCCGAATTCAGACTACATTGCGTCTAAGCTTTATGCATTTTATGGAGTCTTTAGATCCTTAATTGAAGCGCAAATGGATGCGTTTTAACCAGAAATGCTATTTAAAAGAGCATTTTGTCAATTTAAAAATAATAATAGTAAAAGCAGAGAGACTATTGGGCAGCGTCCAATCGATCATTCTAACAAGATTTCAGGTCTTAATGATAGGAAATTCTCTGATTTAATAATTTCTCTTCTGCGGTCCAGCTTCCGATTGTGAAAATTCACATTGAACTAGAAATACCCAGTTGCGCTCAAATGGAGAACTCATGTATGCGAAGTACGCTTGGTCATCTCCAAAAAAGGTATGAAGCTGGGTAACATTAATCTAACTAGACCAATAAACTTCAGTCTGAAAACAAGTGGAAAAGAGTGTCGATCACGATGTTGCTTTCATGTAAAAAATCAGTTTCTTGTGTCACGATAAGCTTGCAATCTGTCGTTAAAAATGATTGATTTAAAAGAGAGTTTTGAAATATGACACTTCTGTTAAGAGGATGTAACAGGATGTAACGGCGAAATAATTGAGTGACTGATTGAATTAAGGGTACTTATCGCCGAATCACCATGTCGTCATTACCGGCTTAAAGCGGTCATTAGGGTTAATCGCGGGAAACTGGATCGGAAATAGTGACAGTAAGCGCTGATACTATTTTCGTCTCCAGGAAAAAACCAAATTAAACCAAAACAACAGACTTGGGAAGTAATATCAAGTGGCATGTAACTATATCAACATTTCCTCCCAAATGTGTCACCAGAATGAGAGAATGTTCCAGAGCATAAAAAGGACGAGGTATGCCGCTGAACTCTGCATCTACAGGCTGCATTTTCAAGTCCCATCCCATGGAAAAACTCACAAAATGCTGCAAAGGGGGGGGGGGGTGATGGGAGTAAATTACAATGAATTATAGGAGGTCAGGAGAAGATGTTGGTGTTCTAGTCGCTTCTAGTTCATACTTAGACAAGGCAGTGGGAGCCTTTAGGTTCGTATGAAAAACAATCTCTAAGCGTCCGCGCGGTGTTTCTTCAAGGTATGAGCCTGCAGCATAAATCAACGGCCATTTAATTCTTTCGTTAAGGAATGCTTTATTAGGGCATGAATTGTACATTTTTCATCTTTATCGATATGCAACAAAAGAACTCCATTGGTCATTTGTATCTTGTCGAAAGTAATTTTCCGGCTGAAAGCCCTTAATGGTATTTTTCAAGTTTGGCTTCAATGCCTGGCTTCCTTAGCTTTAGACTTTTTTCCAGATGTCCTTTAGACTAGAGCCTTCCTACAGTTTATTAGGAGCATGGAGAATAATATATGCTGGCAGAGATCATTCTGGAAAGATTCCATGAAATAAAGTTAAGGTACACTTTTTTTAAAATCAGAGAGACGTCGTCATAAAATTGCTGGAACGATACCGGCGGAGCCATCATGAGGTTCACTAACAAATAATGCCGAGATTCTCTGCCTTTTAATGTATCATTTTTAGTCACCTCACTAGAGGAGCAATAATGTTATTGAAGATATATTGAGCTAAAATATCCCAGATTTAACTTGAAAAGAACATTCTCTACTTTATCTCGTTACACGAATGCGTTTACTAAGTAAAAAGTTATTTAAAGAATAAAATTCCTTTCGCGACGAGATATAACGCATTTTCGATAAGAAAACCCTGATGAATTGAAACTAAAAGGAGATAGATACTTCCTCGTCCAAAGGTTCGATAAAATTCGGGTATGGTCACCGAAATTCCAGCTTTTTCAGGAACTGTTAATTTTCCTACTTTGATTCACGTCCAGTAAAGAGAATAACACTGTTTGCCGCTCTGAAGTTATGTTAATATTACTGAGCGGTGTTTGCCGACGCATGTACTCTCCAGGCTGACTTTCGTGATCAAACAAACTTTGGTCTCGGTGCATTGAAAAGCATCTACCCATACTGATTGAGAATTTCACGTGCCTCTTTCAGTTCAAGTCTTAAAATGGAGGCTTAAGAGCCTAAATTGAGAATGGTGCTCTGTTGTTAAAGATAATGTCACGATATATCTATCAGCTTTCTTGGATGCTTCGTTGAGGATCATCTCCAGATTTAGAAAAGTATAGAAAGTAATAAAATTAGATAAATAGTTTAAAAGTGTTGGGCACTTTTTGAGAGCAACCGCTATACAAAGTTAACTCCCACACTTCGCAGAACGATACTGGAGGTTTCATTTGTGTACGGCGTTGATTCATACAGTCCCACTTGAGACTTAGTCAAAGCAATCTTTCAAAGATGAATCTTTCCCTCCAAATGTGTAGAAAACATTGAAACTGCTGCTGAAGAAAAATTCAAATGCGTGTTTGTAAATGATATGCCGCCGGTTTAGAGGACTGAAATAATGGTAAAAGATAAATTTTCAGAAATAGATGATATTGAATGTATCGTTATGCCTGGTAACGTGATGTTGTGATTATTTCTACTTAATGTTGCTTTTGGAGTCAACATCAACTATATTGTGAATTTTATTGTTGTTGCCGGATTTTACAGAAATAAATGTTAAATACAAAGGAATGTTATACTGTCTTTCCTAGAACTGTGAGTTATTTTTTGTTTTTCATGTGAAAAAGTATTTCCGTGGAGGTTTTTACTTGCTTGGAGGTCATGAGACAGTTGAAAAATGTGGCGTGCAATGCAGCTGGAAAGAAGAAATTAAGTTCCAGATCTAAAAGTACTTTAAATCCAGCTTCAGTGCTTCAATTCAAACCAGTTAATAGCGATATACATTTTAAATGCGCTCTCTGCTTATTGCAGTTTTTCTTTTCATATTGTTACATAGAAGAAAACGGAAATAGCTTGATTTCATTTCTTGAAAAAAGGGAAAAAAATGTTTCTGAATGATGTGATCATGCTTAAACTGGACTAATTTAACTTCAAACTCATTTGTTGTAAGATTTTTCATGTAGTAGAAGGAACGTATACATGATACGTACAAGTTCCCCCTAAAGCTTTCAACTTTTTGTTTTTTATACGAGCGCTTTTCACCGAGCAAGTCATAAAAAAAATATGTTTATGCCAAAATGGCATTGTCTTGTTCATTCAGTGTCTCGATTCAAGAGGGTTTTTGTCATATACATCGCAACAAACAAAACTAATTGCTTTTTGATTGTTGGTCATAATTCGTGAGTTTATCCAGCATGAGTAATTCGATGAGAACGAATCTCTATTTGGACGTAACTGCTTCAAACAAAGTATTTGATCTGCACTTTTGTCTCTAGTTGATGCTGAGAGAGATAAGTACCTCTACCGGTAACATTTTGAGAAATTATTTCTTTATTAAGTTAGTTACGATTTTTCTTTCACCGTCGTCTGGGAAATATGAACCAAGTTATTTTATTTGCATAATGAAGAATTACAAGAATACTTCCTTCTTAAGCTGATCTCACAAGTTCCCCGGTGTTTTTCTAATATTGAACTACAGATGAATGTTGTGTTCGCATATAAACGTGACTTCAATGAAGAATGAATATCGAGTGATGTCAGAACTTCTGAGCACGAAGATAAAATTCTTCTATTGTCGCAAAAATTGTGTTGAGTTGTACCCATAGGTTTTGCTCAGCATAAAGGTATACCGTAAACCCACAGAATTCCTCGAAATGACGATGAAATTTAAGTCAAGATCAAACAAAACGAAACAAAACTATATGAAGGAAAGTTCAGTAATATTGTCGAGAGCAATTCCTACATAAATCGTTAATTCCTTTTAGCATGTAACATCGAATCTATACCCGAAAAGTTTGTTTGAACTCAGTTCAGTTATGCTTTTGTTTTAATCCTGATCGACGAACATATCAGATATCGTCTATTTAGAATATAGAGTAAGCCCTCCAGATTTAAAAACCATAAATCGTGTTTGTATTTGCTTGTATCGCGAATTATTGTCCTCATAAGCGGCTTGAAAAGTTGCCGAAATGTCGATAAAGGACGACATACCGGTGCAGTTCACGTGGGAAGCTTTAAAGTTATCAATGTGTGCATGCTCAATCACACTCTTTGATCACGTGGACAGTACACACGGCTACTTTTGCTACAAGGTTCTCATCCACTTAAAACCTCCCTCCTGATGAAGCACATTATTTCGATATACTGCCAAAAACTGAAAGAGTTTCGCTGAATAAATTTGTCTAAGAATCATATTACAAGCAAAACGTGATCGAAATGTAACTAATTTTTTTGTTCCTATCTTGAAAAGTGCATTTTTATGGGCGAAATGCATAAGGCAACCTTATTACACAAAGGTTCTTTCGAGGATCAACATAGTTTTTCAGGGCAGAATATGTTTAGTCATGTCTATACAACTGCTATCAGAGACTGTAAGGGGACCATATTTTTCTTGAAGTGGGATGCAATTAAAACAATATACTTTGACAAAAATTGATGACTTAATTTTTCCGATTGATAGTGACCCTTCGCAATCCCTTAAATTTCGCAGCTTTTTTTTCCGAATCAGAAATCACACTCATAGAAACTAGCCAAGGAAAACAGATCCAAGATTGTGCCAGGAAAATTCTTTTAAGGGAAAGTCAAGTAAGTATTATTTTAATTATTTTTTTTGCGGGATTTGTTTTTGAGAAATAATTTCAAATAATTATCAGTTACTTTCATTTAATTGACTTTTCATTACATTGAAATGTTAATATCTTTGTGTTCCATGAATTTTATTCCATAATGAATTGACTATTAAAATTGGCGTTCTTTTCATCAAAAATGTAATGAAGGAAAATAGAAAAACAATTAATAAAATCGCTAAAATTGAATTAGTGACTTACTATTGAATGCCAAGCACCGTCCTCTGGTTTTTATAATTAACCATGCACACAGAGTCATTGTTCTTGAATAATAAATTGCACCCGATTAATTTTAATTCTTTAAGAATGATGGCTTTTCTCCTTGCGATTTGACCGGCATAATTTTACACGGCGGTCTCTTATAATCACCATTAACACTAATTATAACATAACTGACTTCGAATACATCTTTGGTATTAACTGTTCAGTCTCGGTGTCTGATGTAAACAGCTCAGCAATCCGATCTTCATGTTCGCTATACGCCCGTTACACTGCCTCGTGCTTCATTAAGTGAGCAACTTTTTTTTTCTGTTCAGGTTACATAGTTTAGCATAATGAGTTGGTACATTGGCGGTCGACGCCATAGGCCGTAGAACCAGTGGAATTCTATTTTTGCGTTTTATTGGTAGGCAAAGCAGGCGGGAGAGACGAACAAGACGTAATGTACTAAAAAAAATATTCGTGCTTGCCGTGCTCTTGCCTTTGATCCCTTGAAATTAACTTAAGAGTATGTCAAAAATGAAAATTCCACGAGAAAAGAAAAGAAAAAAAAAGACATTGGTTAGAGAAAAACCTTAACTTCCAGGAACAGAATTAAACTTCGGGTGTAATCACATTCCTTCAAAATCTATGATGATGAATAGGCTACAGGCCGAATACTGATAGGTTCTCTATTGCGTCCTCTTTTTTTCCCCGCAGTCTTGCCTCTGTTTAACGATGACCAAGATCCCAAAGGTTCTATTTAATTTTGAGCAAGTTAGCGATTACCCCAAAACAAGAAAAACGTGTTATTCTTTAAGTTAAAATTTCAAATATTTTGATCAGAGTTGAACAGCCATAAACAAAGGAAGAATTTAAGTATATTCACTTCCTTTCGAAGGAAATGAGGTTAGGACGTGGTAATCGACATTGACCTTGTAAATATGTAACTGCGCAATAATTAAGTACTTTATTTCAAGATTGATAACATTTCAGTTTTCATGGAAACAAATTAAATAATAACAGTGTATTTGACGATTGATAACATTTCAGTTTTCATGGCAACAAATTAAACAATACGTTAACAGTGTAGTTTTAATTTCTGTTCATGTTAAATATAGGGACCACTCAAAGATTAAATTAACTTTTTCAATAACAATGGAGGCAGTGTGGCCGAGTGGTTAGAGTGTCGGACTCGTAATCCGCTGCTCCCGGGTTCGAGTCCTACCTTGACCACTGGATTTTGTTTCACGGTAGCCCCGAGTTCAGATCCTTGGCCACACTTGTAAATAGCCAGCTGGTTTGCCTCCGGCCAGTTGCTTAATGATGTTCTTGATGATGTTATGTTCAATTTAGACCATTTGTTTCATTTGTTTGCAAGGACCACAATGGAAACTACTGGTTCACCAGTAATTGTGTAATCCTATAAAAAGACTTTTTTTTTTTTTTTTTTTTTTTTTTTGACAAGCTTTCATGAAAATTCCAACCGAGACTGTCATGATCATGAAGTGGCGAAAGGCACGTAAAATTTACGTTTTTACCCATAAAAACGAAAAGAAAGGGAAAAAATACGGTAGTCATCGGTTTAAAGGTTTTCAACACGGTTGTCTAATATCAACGGTTTTGAACCATTTCGCCAAATTGTTGTAAGTCTTTTTCTCTTTCTCTTCATAATTTCTTTTCAGTCGCAAAAATACGCAGTTGGTTCAACCCAGGAAACAGATGAGACTTTCAAAATGACCGTGTCATTTTATGCCGGGTGTATGATATTGTAATACCAATTATCCAGTTTCTCTGTATCAAGTATTGTAAAGTTTACTCTGGCTTGTTAAGGTTAACTTGGGTTTGCGAAATCTTCAGGGTCTTTTCGCCGCGATATGTACCGTGCAAGTACTATCGGTATACCTTAGGCGTTTTATAGAACGACGGCCTCTACCATGCAACTATTGCTTAAGCTTCTCGTTCTTTATGTTGAAACTGTTATTAAGCAAGTTCCCTTCACTTAACTCTCCATTTCTAGCGCAGGAATGGTTTACCTGTTGTTTTTATTGTTTCTGCGGTCACCGAATTCAGATGTTGACCGTCTACAGCCTCGTAGTCTTCCTTCGATAGTAATCTTTTCACTTCAGCTATCAGACGGAGCCTAAACTCAGTTCGTTTGACCTTAGTAGAATTGATTGAAAAGTCGTAAAAGTCGGTTCTTAAATTGGCGACTGACTTTGACAAAAAATTCAGTGTCGATCAAAAGAACGTTTTGATCACTTTTTTTTAATTAGGTACATGGAGTTTGCGTAACTTTAGCAGAGCTGTTTGTCGGTAGCCTTACAACCTTTCGCCAGGAGTTTCTCTTCATAGGAAGCTTCCGCGGAGGCGAACGAAATCATGTGAAATCATTCCATAAGTTCTTTCAGAGAAATGTCTGTAGAAATGTTGGTAAGAGAAATGTCAATAGATTCAAAAGAGTTACCATCTACTTTCTCCTCTGACCTTCCAGCAACTTTCGTCAGAAGCCGAAAAAGCATATGCCATGAAAGATTTCAAGAAAAAACAGCGAATGGCAAACGAACTTATTTGATCTTTTTTGCAATTGCAAGCCATGATCAACTTCAAAGTTTCCATCTCCAATGGTCTCTCCGATCATCTAGGGAAGTCGGGGTTTTTGTTCATTCCAACTTGAGGTCCCACTTGAAGTCACTTAAGATAATATTTTCATGTGAACTAGCTTAATTGCCGACTTTCCCAATGTTGTTATAGCGACGAAAACATTGGGATATTTTTAACTCAGTAAACCATTACAAAACTGAAAAAGTAAAATTGTAAATCTTCCTTTTTTTACTCAGGGTAATTTGTTTTAATTTTAGCCGTCATTAGGTCAAATTAAGTAATTTTTAAAACAATATGAATTGTCGGTACTAAAACACATCGAAAAGATTGCTATCTCCTGTTATTTATTATATTGATCCGATGGAGACCTACGTGAGCTGAAAATATAGCCCAACGACTTTATTTTGAGCTCTGCCTTGAGTAAATCTGAGAACAGTCTGACGTAACTGGCAAGTGGATAAAGGCTGATAGTTTCTAAAGAAACTGTTTGGGGCTGCGTTGGTGGGGTAACGAAATAATTTGAATAATCGTAACGGTGGTCAATTTACCATTTCAACTTTGTTGTTATATGGCAAGTAGATAGTTTCGGGTCAATTCCGTTTCTGAGAAAAGAAAAGGAAACGAGAAAAACGTTCCGGGGAACGAGAGATCATGGTGAAAAAATACTTTGCTACATACGTTTAAACATTACAGGCTCAAAGGCCAGCCATTTTATTCAGGAGCAACCTTGCTCCAAGTTGATCTCTTAATAAAGAAAAGTCATCGTCTTGAGGAGTGTGAAAACTGCATTCAGATAACTTCAGTTCTGATGCTTTAGGTCACAGAACTCGACAAGTCTTATCAAAAACGGAAAACAAGCTTGTTTCTCAACTTCAAGAACAGAAGTACATCGATATTAATATTGATATCTGTTCGCCCAAGTTTTTTTAGTGCTCACACAGTGCTTTAAACAAGAAACAAAAATGTTGCTTTTTGAAATTTAGCGTTGAGATCTATAATGATAGATTTGAGAAGGATAAATAAAGGAAAGAATAAACACATCTTTTTATAGCTACAAAGCCCGTTGTTTTGGCAGAAATTTACACCAAACTTAAGCTGTTATTCATCAATAAGTGCCTCTTCTTGCTGATTTAGACCCGGAGAAGTAAGTTGTTGTCTTCCCACGTAAGGATTAAACATTGAGAAAACTGAAGTGACCAAAGTTCATTATGTGCCAGAGGCAGAAGCTAATATCACCTTGTTCCTGTGATTTTGATGCCTCTTGTAACTCTTAGATCAACATTGCCAATATATTTCTATCCACGACTATGTTATTCATAAACAAAAAATGTAACAACGGTTGAAAATATTGTCGATTTTAGTCTAGAAGTAGAATTCAGCTATTCAGAGTGAGAGCTTAGTGATTTCAAAACTCGTTATGAACACCTCTTAATACCAGAGAGTACTTATAACATTTTTCAACAATGAAAACAGAAAAAAAAAATGATGGAAAGATCACAGAGATAGCATTAAATGGATAGCAAATATTTTATCAAGTGTTTCAAGAAGTTGAAATATAGAAATATATCATAGGTTTAAAGCTTAAAAAAATATAGTTACGAAGCATTAAAAATATTTCCAATTTAATAAACCCCGTTTTTGGGTTGCCAACACGTAAGTTTGTTTACGGTTCAGGACCTCAAGAATATGCCATTCAGCAATTTCCGAATAATATCTACAACGACTCTAAAAAATTGTGGCTTGTAGTTTATTGAGAACATTCCTTTGAGACGCACGTGCGAAAACATAACAGTGTACACGTCTTGATCACATGCAACGCATATAGATGACGTGATACGACTATAGATATAATTATATACATTACGGCTAATATACTGAGGTTAAAAAAGATAGCGCTTTGGTCCAATC
This sequence comes from Stylophora pistillata, assembly GCF_964205215.1. Classification (NCBI taxonomy): domain Eukaryota; kingdom Metazoa; phylum Cnidaria; class Anthozoa; order Scleractinia; family Pocilloporidae; genus Stylophora; species Stylophora pistillata. The sequence goes on along the minus strand of NC_142524.1, from coordinate 3,918,276 downwards.
AGAAAGCTCGTTTTACTGTAGGTATATTACAGTGATATTCTGTTCCTGGAATACGTTCTTCTACAGAATTTCTATGTTGCAGTTCAAAGATCGAAACCATGTACAGACTCTCCTCTGATTTCCTTTTTATAAAATTTTTGCCTTTCTGATTTGACTTCCGTATAGTGAACGAAATTAAGACGGCAATTTTTTCTGTAAATTTCTTTCTTATTAGTAAATATAGCAAATATTTATTTTTGTGTGTGAATACCGCTCGAGGAGACATTTAGGTCCCTGATACTACCAAGTGGCATGTGGCAATTTAAACAATATCAATTTGACAGAAATTAATGACGTTATGGATATTTTCCAAATGATACTGACCAACCCTTAGGCTTTAAATTTCTTTGCATCGAAAAATCGACATCACTTTCATAGAAACTAGTCAAGGAAAACAGATCCGAAATTGGAAAGAAGTCCTTTGAAAGAATTTCAAGTAAGTGAAGAATATTTTCCAGTAGCCTCAACTGATGAATCAATTCTTTTCTTTATCTATTTTACTTAAAGTCCGGTTGCTCTTTTTCGCCGGCTCAACGTTAAAATCATTTTCATTTCACTGATCCAAAATTTTGCGTTCAATTTCGATTTCGTCAATATTAGAAACCGCAAATTTCTGCTTTCTTCTACCTCAATAGCTATGCAAAGGATACTTTAATTTGTGAGAACAAACGGGTGAAATCTTGAACTAATTTTTCCTCTTGTAAGTTAGGGACTTTTTCTTTAAAACGGCAGTCCTGGTCGTAAATTGATAGTGTTTCTTCGGCAAATGAGATGGATTCCTTTAATTGAAGGTACAACGGTGCACCTCCTATTTTCTATTAAACTGAAATTGAGCCCGAATTCGTCGCTGCTTGAAATTCTCTGGCGTTAGTTCTTTGCCTCATTTGTTTTCGAACAGTTTTTAAGTATCTCTTAAATCAACAAGAGGAACATATTTAGTTAAGTCAGCGACAAATAGATTAGTTCTTCAGATCAGGAACGAATATGCGAAATATTACTTAAACTACAGCAAAAGTGTACATTGAACATAAAGAAGGATCATTTTTTTCACTTATCACCAACCATCAAAAGACTAAAATAAAGTAAAGGCTCTAAAAATGGACACATTTTTGTGCTCAAACTTTCTGAACAGAGTTGATAAATCTACAAAATTATCTTAGATGTTTCATCTTTTTTTGGAGAATATAGAATATGGTAAAATTTTAACTATTAACTTAGTCTGATGGAAAATTACAAGTAATCGATAGCTTTTTTCACGTTGAACAAAATAGTTGTATCACTTTCTCTACAACCAGCTCAATTTTCGCGTCAAAATTATTCTTCGTATTTTTTTTTCCTGAGAAACTTTTTAACGATTGGCTTTAAGGGTGAAAATGCTAGTCTACAAGCTCATTGAGGATGTTACATAACAGCAAGCAAATCATTGAACCTATTTTTAATTTACTCTGTCATCCTAATTACCACCTCACGTGCCAAATCATGTGCCAACTCGCGTGCAAGATCACACACAAGATCAACTTCCAACCTGCATATCAGCCCGAATGTAAACTATTGTGCCAACTCACGTGCAAAGTTTTAACTTTATGCATTACACGTGCACTTGGACCCACCCTTTGTATAGGATAACGTTCTTCTCCTGATTAAACTTTCTTATTTCTATTTGGCATATTTTCAAGTTTTTGAACTTAAGGCAGTAAAAAATTTATTTCAATTCGAGATATCAAAGCTCAACAATGTAGCTTGTTCCAGTTATAGGTGCTGAACAGAATTAATCTCTTTCACTTAAGCTCGATTTCTCGCATGATAGATTTATCCTTTGAATACTATTTCAATGTCGCTTTGAATTGGAAACTCGACGCCTGCATATGCTGACCTTTCAAAAGAATGTTGAAAATAATTTGTTCGTCAAAAACATATACCAAATTTAGATATTTTTCATACAGAATCAAAAATTATGGAAAGAAAACTCTCGTTTCATTAGCTTAACCTTAATATTTCTATGTTGAATGCATTAACGACATTATAAACCCAAAAGATAGATTAAAACTATTTTGTTTCACCAATTATGATTGATGTTATACTCATGATTTCATTTTTAGGCCAGTTAACTGCGATGTATTTTCTGTGGCTAATTTCTATGATCGCTGCGGCCATGTGCGAAGGTAAGTTTCCTGTTATAATTTCTCTGACAAATATATGTGGCCTGATATTGAATTGACAAACACTTCCTAGTGTTTTCTCACACGGATGTCTATTTTCTAATTACTTGACGGTTTTGTATAACAAAAATTACGTAGCCCTGGATTATATCTCAGAAAAAGCGACTGAAATCGCAGCGAAAAACCCACGTGCATTAATGATAGGCATATTCTCTTGTAATAAGAGAAAGGATAAATTTGGCAAATAGTTGGTTTCAATCGGCGCAAGATATTGAGATATTACAATCTTGGCCTTAATATTTTCATACAATTTGTAATTATCTATATAAAGAATTTCTTTAGATGAAGAAGTTGCATTATCCAGTTCTTTAAGTATCGGAATTACTAACGCTCTTTTTTTTTTTTTTTTTTTTCACGCTTTTATCATTTAGAGTACGGCTATATGTCTGAACAAGGAGGTAATACCCTTTTTTTTATTTCATTCTTGTAAACTTTAAAGGTTTTGGTTTATGACTAAAACTATTGGCCAGTTGTACTCGTACATAAATTGAATTTGCCATATCGATTGTTTTTTTCACCCCTTATCCCTTTACTAAAATTATTTTCGTCCTACTGTTGTATTTTTGTCTTTTTATGCCTTATTACTCTTTCTTCCATCCGTTATTTTTTGTCTTTAATCTCCCCGCCAAATTTCCGCCAATGATTAAGTCAGATACCATACTGGCCGATTATTTGCTAAATTTTACACTGTTCTACTCTCCTACTGCAAAAATATTTTAGCTTGTAAGCATTACAAGTCAAAAGCAATTGCATTGATTCCTAAAGGCTGAAAGACCAATTGATGAATGTGTTTCTATGAGGTGTGAACATATTCACCCTGGCTTAGTGTCAGAATGCTGATAAAGTTTCGTGGACCTGTACGGGCATTTAACTAATGAGATATCCAAGCAAGGTGCATGGCAAACTCACAATTGAATTTAGTTAAACCAATAGCTATATCACAGAGCTGAATAAAATAATTCCAATCACATGCAAGCTCAGTTCCTTCGACTATGATGTCTAACCTTGTTATTGACGATTGGCTTTCGTTTCAACAGTCCCAACTCCAAGTAACTGGTCCAAGGTCTTTCCGTTGTGTGGAGGAAAATTCCAGTCTCCCATCAACATCGAGACAAAGAAAGTGAAGAAGAAAAGCTATCCTGATCTTAAGATTAGCTTTGACAACCCATGCGGCCGAGTGACTGGAGAACTACTTAATGCTGGCCATTCTCCTGTTGTCAACATCGACAGTTCAAAGGGAGGCGCTAAACTCAGTGGCGGTCCTTTGGATTGTGACGAGTACGCTCTTCAACAATTCCATTTTCATTTTGGATGCGAAAATAGTCGAGGATCAGAACACTTGATTGATAGCCAGGCTTTTCCTGCTCAGGTACTTATTACTTCTTACAGTGATTATATGCGAACTTGAAAAAGTATCATTGGATCAAATGAAATAACTGTTATTCTTTATAATAAAAGCTGTTTCAAGATGCTTACTGATCAAAATATTTACCTAATTCTGATGCATACTAGTCCCATTGACATCTACATTTATTGACAAGTCGGCCTCAAGTAAAATTCATTTATCTTTTATTTCTTAATACTAATGCACTCGCGGATTTCTTCTTTCGCTTTTAGCTTCACTTGGTTTTCTTCAACAAAAAGTACGAAACGTTCCAAAACGCTGTGGATAAACCTGACGGCCTTGCAGTTCTAGGAGTCCTTATTACGGTAAATAGTGCTTGTTGCCTTTCATTTACAAATCTATGTGTTCATTTAATCTTGCAGTTCTAGGAGTCCTTATCACGGTAAATAGTGCTTGTTGCCTTTCATTAACAAATCTATGTGTTCGTTTAATCTTTTCATTGTGATCCGGTCGTTTAATGATGGAAATTAATGCTAAGAGATGGAGAAGAAAAGCTTTTCCTAAATGACAACAGAACTGCTGTCAGCTCACTCAAATAAAACACGACATCATGCATGGAAACATTTCAATAACTCTGTAATGCATCCCGGATTTTAGACATAAGAAAGCCCTCAAGTCACTTATTGTTACTGTATCCATAATTGCAGGCCACTTGCCCAGGAAACAGGGTTCTCGGAAGTTTTGCAAAAAAACTGACAAAGATCATAGAAGAAGGTAAATGAAAATAAAACATTCAATTTAGACATGTTATAAGATGCTTCTGATATATTTCTGCTGCTGCATCCCTTTAAAAGATAATTAGGAAATGATAAAATTCTTTCTTTTAACTTTATCCTCCTTATGAAACCTCAAGTCAATAATTACTTTTCACAAAATTTCACCTGAAAAGCTCTTGGCCGACATCCTCTTGTTCTAATCACTACATAAAGCACCATGTGGACAATCGCATGAGCGCCCACGAGGTCAGAACCACAGCTTTTTTAGCTGGTAAAACACCATTTTTTTCTTCTTAAATAATAATTCTGGATTTTCTTCTCAAAGGTGCCAGTGCCAATGTTACAGCCGTAGACGGCATTAAGCTGAATTACCTCATGCCTTACAACAACAAACAAGGGGACGAAGATGAGGACGATGAGGATATCGCTGCTGATGATCCGGACGCTGTAGAAGAGGAAGAGGTGGACGCAAAAAAGAAAATAAAATACTACACTTACAAAGGCTCTCTTACCACACCTCCCTGCTATGAATCTGTCACCTGGATCGTTTTCAAGGACAAAATCAAGATCTCCAATACCCAGGTTAGCTTCGTGTAACATGAGGGAAAGTATGAATAAGACTAGGTTTACACTAGAGGAAATTGTTCCAGATTCGTGATGAATCCGAAACCTTTTTGTACCGGATTCATTCTGCCGTTTACTCGAAAGTGGACGAATCCGAAATAAAAACTTCCCGGTTTGGTCGTGTCTCCGGAGATTTTGAATCCGGAATTTAAAGTGGGAACTTTGAATCCGATAACTTTTGAATCCGGAAAGTTTTTTCGTGTAACCGCTTTTTTTCTCGAATCCGGATATTATTTCCACCTGCAATCATTTGAGTTTGCGGTGAAACCAAAATGGATCTGGTGCTAACATTGCTGGCGGTCTCCGGTTGCCTAATCCGGCTTGTTGTAGGTTCAGGCGATAAATTTTATCATTTGTACCGCAGTATTTCTGAAGAAACGCTAATTATTATTGCAAGGAAGTTTAACGTCAGCCACACTCAGTAATCCCTGACGACGTAGACTGCTTGGCATCTGTCCAACTCAAATTTGCCTCAGTGACATCCGGATCTACTCTAGTCTTTTTGGGGGGAGACATTTTCACTTTGTCGATCGAACGACGAAACAACACTGGGCTTGGTAACCATTCCATTTCGAATGTTCCCGGAGTTATCGTTGTGTGTAAACGGTCAGGAATCCGAATATCCTTTCAGTGTAAACGCCGACGAATCCGAATACTCCAAAATTGATGAATCGGGAAACATTTACGAATCCGGAAAACTCTCCTCTAGTGTAAACCTAGTCTAAGTCCTTAAGGGTAAAAATTTATAGCGATTAACCTGTATGATGTAAATTAATGTATCGCAAGACCTTGCTGCTCTGGGACTAGTGCTCCTCTATCTGAGGACCGACTGAACTAGAAGCAACACTCTCGATTAGAAACTTTTTAAAGATTGTGGGTTTTTATCACGTTTGAAGAGTCATTGACCAATCGTGATTTAGTTCCAAAATGCTGCTATTATGAAAAAGCTACATTTGAGATGTCTCCAAGCAGTTTTCCTTGAGTATGGTACAAAGATTTGGAATACAACTTTTTGGCTAGATTCAGCGTCCAAGATGCCTTGAACAACTTACGCAGAAATTTCCAGGAAGAGATATATCACAGGCGTCAGTTTTACATTGGCATAATGAGACGTACAGTTGTTTAATTATCATAGGGGATTCCTTTCTGTAAACAAAAGAAGGGGAACATATTTTTTTCGAGGGATCCATTAATATTAGCGACGCCCTTTATGCTGGTGGAAAAGAGTTCTAATGAAGATTTTTCCTTTTTGTTTTCAGCTCAAAAAGTTCAGGAAACTGAAGGCTCAGTATGGGGGTGCTCCTGGTTTGATGTGTGACAACATTAGGCCTGTACAACCGCTGCACAAACGCAAGGTGTACTCTGTCCTTTCTAGCCGGGAATGAAAGGACAATCGCCTTGTTTTACAAAGGCTCCAAATATAAACCGCAAAAGGAATGAAAATGTCGCTTTAACACTGCACATTATCACACTTCTTATCCGGAAGTGTCCTAATACAGCTCCGCATGCTGCAATATTTGCAATTTCCATTATCGTCTGAATTCGTTCCTGCTTTTGATATCATGCACATGCTTTAAACAGAGGTTAGATGTATCTGCTGGCTCAGCTGCTAAACCTAATCTGCTGTATTTTTCATGGAAAATAGGGGTAGTGAAAGGAGACGTGTGGATCTTACCATGATTTCGGTTCTATTTGCATTTGTTTTCATGCAACAGACGATTCTGTATCATCAACTGTTAAAACTATCATAGAGCATCCTGGCCTCTCTCCCCCCCCCTTCCCTCCCCCCCTATCCGTGATTACGGTCTCGGGTCAAGAGATATATCTTTTCCTGGTGAGAGAATTTCCTGTCTTTGAAGGGGGAGGGGGTGGTGGGAGTTAGGATTGATGCAGGGTAGGTGGACAGGGGGATGAAGCCGTATTTTGTAGTAGTATTTTGATTTCTAATATTTTTTTTACGACGCCCAAATTCAAGGAATAAAAAAATGTAATAATTTCCTAAGACAGAAAAAAAAAGTGTAAAAATAGGGATGAAAAACAAAAGAGGCAACGGGATTGGTAAAAATTTACCCGAATTACGACTAAAAGTTTGTAAAATGTCAGCGTTTTTTAAATAAAATATAATCACTGAATAAACTGGTATTTTTAATTTCTGAAAATATTATTATAATGTTGTCGTAAGTGCACCATACATGTGACGGGCTTTTAACGAATTGACAGCTAGTGACACTACCATTTGCAAACGTTTCCTACTCATCAACTGCGTAAAGCGATATAAAAGATAATACTCTTCTCCCATTCAGAACTTGGCAAATTTTCAAATCTGGCTAGCTATGTCTCAAGGTACACTCACTGAAAAGGCAAAAACGGTAATATACCAAACAAATTTAAAGAAATATGGAGGACATCTTTGTAAATGGAATAAAATGATCGTGAAGTTGAAAGAAAGATCGCGACTAAGCAATCGGCATCCACCAGCATTTTTAAACTACGCTTAATACAAGAGAGTTGTTATAATATTTTCAACAATCAAAACAGAAAAAAAATGATGAAAAGATAACAGAGATAACACTTAATGAAAAGCAAATATATTATCGAGTGCTTCAAGAAGTTAATATATATTTTTACGAGTTGTGCCGTATTTTGACTAGCCCGTGGGGCGAGTCAAAATACCAACAACGAGTAAAAATACAGAGCGATACTACACAACAAAACTTCTAATAAGAGAAATTATTATCGAAGACGCTAAATTGTTATTTTAGCGCGGGCGAATTTCGCGGATATTTCTGGAGTACAAATATCGCGTGATATTTGTACTCGTCTCGCGCGTCATTTGTACTCCACAAAGCACAGTTGGATAATAAAGAAACATATAGTTTTAAAGCCAAAAAATATAGTTACGAAGCATTAAAAGTATTTCCAATTTAATAAATGCTGTATTTGAGTTGCCAATATGTAAGTTTGTTTACGGTTCGGGACTACAAAAATATGCCATTTAGTAATTTCAGAACAATATCTACAACGACTCTAAAACCTTGTAGTTTGCAGTTTATTTAGAACATTCCTCTGAGACGCACGTGCGAAAATATAACGGTGTGCAGGTCTTGATCACGTGCGACGCACATAGATAACGTGAGACGACTTTAGATATAATGACATACATTATGGCTAATATAAAGAGGTTAAAAAAGATAGCGCTTTGGTCCAATCAGAAAGCTTGTTTTACTGTAGGTATGTTACAGTGATATTCTGTTCCTGGAATACGGTCTTTTAAAAAATTTCTCTCTTGTATTTTAAAGATCAAAACCATGTTCAGTCTCTCCCCTGATGTATCTTTTTATAAAATTTTTGTCATTCTAAATTGACTTCCGTATAATGGACGAGATTAAGATGGCAATTTCTTCTGTAAATTTCTGTGTAAGTATATTTCTGTGTAAGTATAGCAAATACTTATTTTTGTCTGTGAATACCGCTCGAGGAGACATTTAGGTCCTTGATCCTACCAAGTGGCATGGGGCAATTTAAACAATATCAATTTGACAGAAATTAATGACGTTATGGATATTTTCCAAGTGATACTGACCAACCCTTAGACTTTAAATTTCTTTGCATCGAAAGATCGAATCACTTTCATAGAAACTAGTCAAGGAAAACAGATCCGAAATTGGAAAGAGGTCCTTTGAAAGAATTTCAAGTAAGTGAAGAAAATTTTACAATAGCCCACCAAGATGGATCAATTTTTTTCTTTCTTCCTTTCACTTAAACTCCAGTTACTCTTGGTTACTCTTTTTCACCAGCTCAATGTTAAAATCCTTTTTATTTCACTGATCCAGAATTTTGCGTTCAATTTCGATTTCGTCGTTAGTAGAAACCGCAAATTTCTGCGTTCTTTCGCCTCGATAGCTGAGCAAAGGATACTTAATTTGTGAGAACAAACGGAGTGAAATCTTGAGCTCGTCTTTCCCCCCGTAAGTCAGGGACTTTTCCTTTAGAACGGGTCTCCTAGTCGTAACTTGATAGTTTTTCTTCAGAAAATGAAATTGTTTCCTTTAATTGAAGATACAACGGTGCACCTCCTATTTTCTGTAAACCGAAATTGAGCCTGAACTCGTATTTCTCTGGCGTCAGTTTTTTTTGCCTCGTTTGCTTTTGAAGAGTTTTTTGTATCTCTTAAATCAACAACAACTACAACAGATATTTAGTGAAGTCAGCGACAAATAGATCAGTTCTGCAGATCTGCAACTAATATGCAAAAAGTTCTTTAAACTAAGGCAAAAGTGTACATTGAACATGTCGAACGATAATTTTTTTTTTACTGATCATCGACAATCAAAAGACTAAAGTAAATAGACAAAAGCTCTAAAACTGGACACATTTCGTGCTTAAACTTTCTGAAAAGATTTGGTACGTAAACCTACGTCAAAATTAAAAATCCTAGATGTTTTATCTCTTTTTGGAGAATATTGAATGTGGTCAAATTTTGACTATTAGGTTAATCTGATGGGAAATTAAAAGTAATCGATAGCTAAGTTCGCATTGAACCAAATAGTTGCTTCGGCTTCTATTGCTTTCAAGTCTTTTCAACCAACTCAATCTTCGCGCAAAAATTGTTCTTCAAATTTTTCCTTTCCGAGAAAATTTTCACGGACTGATTTTAAGGATAAAAATTTCAGTCTACTTGCTCATTGAAAAAAGTTTTTGTGAGGAAGATGTTAAGTAACACCGCGCAAATCGTTAAACCTATATCTAATATACTCTGTCATCTAAATTGGCATCTCACGTGCCAATTTATGTGCCAGCTCACGTGCCAGATCACTCATCAGATCAACTTCCAACCAGCATATATATCAGCGCGAACATAAACTATTGCGCCAACTCACGTGCAAACATTTGACTTTATGTATTTCACGTGCACTTAGATGTTTGTCGGACTTGGACCCACCCTTTGTATTGCATTACGTTTTTCTCCTGACAAATTTTTTCTTACTTTTAGCTAGTTGGCATATTTTTCATTTTCAATCTTTAGACGGTAAACAATATATTTTACTTCGTGACATCAAAGCTTAACTGTGTGGCCTGTTCTCGCTATAATAATGATTAAATATAATTTAAATGTCGCTTTGAATTGGAAATTCGACACCTACATGTGCTGACCTTTCAAAAGAATGTTGAAAAGAATTTGTTCGTCAAAAACATGTACCAAATTTAGATATTTTTCATACAGAATCAAAAATCATGGAAAGGAAACTCTCGTTTTATTTGCTTAACCTTAATATTTTTACGTTGAATGTATAAGCGACATTGTAAACCCAGAAGATAGATTAAAACTATTTTGTTTCACCAGTTATGGTTGACGCTATACTCTTGATTTCTTTTTTAGGCCAGTTAACTGCGATGTATTTTCTGTGGCTAATTTCTATGATCGCTGCGGCCATGTGCCAAGGTAAGTTTCCTGTTATAATTTCTCTGCCAAATATATGTGGCCTGATATTGAATTGACAAACACTTTCTAGTGTTTTTGTTGCATGAATGTTTATTTTCTAGTTACTTGACGGTTTTGTATAACAAAAATTACGCAGCCTTGGATTATATCTCAGAAAAAGCGACTGAAATCGCAGCGAAAAATCCAGATGCACTAATGATAGGCGTATTCTCTTGTAATAAGTGAAAGCATAAATTTGGCAAGTAGTTGGTTTCAATCGGCGCAAGATATTGAGATATTACAATCTTGGTCTTAATATTTTCATATAATTTGTAATTATCAATATATAAAGAATTTCTTTTGATGAGAAAGTTGCATTATCCAGTTCTTTAAGTATCGGAATAACTAACCCTCTTTTTTTTTCACACTTTTATCATTTAGAGTACGGCTATATGTCTGAACAAGGAGGTAATACTCTTTTTTTATTTTATTTTCGTAAAATTTTAGAAGTTTAGGTTTATGACTAAAACTATTGGTCAGATGTCCTCGTACACAAATTGAATTTGCCATATGATAGAATCATCTGGTTAGAAAAGTCTTATCGAATTTTTTTTCACTACTTATCCTTTTACTAAGATTCTTTCTGCCATAGTGTTATGTTTTTGTCTTTTTGTGCTTTATTACTCTTTCTTCAATCAGTTATTTTTTGTCTTTAATCTCCCCGCCAAATTTCCGCCCATGATTAAATCAGATATATATCATACCGGCCGATTATTTGCTAAATTTGACACCGTTCTATTCTCCTACTGCAAAAATAGCTTGTAAGCAACACAAGTCAAAAGCAATTGTATTAATTCGTAATGGCGGAAAGACCAATTGATGAATATGTTCAGGTTTGTCAGAATGCTGACAAAGTTTCGTCGACCTCTACGGGCATTTAACTAATGAGATTTCCAAGCAAGGTGCACGGCAAACTCACAATTAAATTTAGTTAAACTAATAGCAATATCACAGAGCTCAATAAAGTAATTCCAGTCACATGCAAGCTCAATTCCTTTGACCAAGATGTCTAAACTAACAAATGGTAAACACTATAGTATACACTAATGAGTTATGGATTTACGCAGGAGGCTGCTAAGCTTAAACTTTCTGAAAAGATTTGGTACATAAACCTACGCCAAATTAAAAATCCTAGATGTTTTATCTCTTTTTGGAGAATATTGAATGAGGTCAAATTTTGACTATGAGGTTAATCTGATGGGAAATTAAAAGTAATCGATAGCTAAGTTCGCATTGAACCAAATAGTTGCTAAGGAGTCGCGCGGGGCGATAGCTGAGAGCGACTCTAGCTTCTTGAGTGCTCAGGAAATCTCCCAAGCGCATCCATAATTGAGTAGTGTACACTGTGGCGTTTACCATTTGTTTTATAACCTAACATTAATACATTATAGCAAAAGAGTTTTCTTTTATTTAACAAATCTTACGTGACCACAAAAAACAAGCGCGTGCGGAAAACTTGTTTTTGCATCTGCTCACCTCAGCAGCCGGTACACCCATGGGCAAATTGTGGACACTAAATTGACCAATCCGAGCGCAAGCTTTACTTTGGTTATGTTAGAATTGTTATTGACGATTGGTTTTCGTTTCAACAGTCCCGACTCCAAGTAACTGGTCCAAGGTCTTTCCGTTGTGTGGAGGAAAATTCCAGTCTCCCGTAAACATCGAAACAAAGAAAGTGAAGAAGAAAAGCTATCCTGATCTTAAGATTAGCTTTGACAACCCATGCGGCCGAGTGACTGGAGAACTACTTAATGCTGGCCATTCTCCTGTTGTCAACATCGACAGTTCAAAGGGAGGCGCTAAACTCAGTGGCGGTCCTTTGGATTGTGACGAGTACGCTCTTCAACAATTCCATTTTCATTTTGGATGCGAAAATGGTCGAGGATCAGAACATTTGATTGATGACCAGGCTTTTCCTGCTCAGGTACTTATTACTTCTTACAGTGATCATATGTGAACTTGGAAAAGTATTATTGGATCAAATGGGATAACTTTTGTTCTTTATAATAAAATCTATTTCAATGTATTAGTTACTGATCAAAATACTTATCTAATTCTGATGGATACTGGTCCCATTGACATGTACATTTATTGACAAGTCGGCCTCAAGTAAAAGTCATTTATCTTTTATTTCTTGATATTTATGCACTCGCGGCTTTCTTCTTTCGCTTTTAGCTTCACTTGGTTTTCTTCAACAAAAAGTACGAAACGTTCCAAAACGCTGTGGATAAACCTGACGGCCTTGCAGTTCTTGGAGTCCTTATCACGGTAAATAGTGCTTGTTGTCTTTCATTAACAAATCTATGTGTTCATTTTGTCTTTTCATTGTGATCCTGACGTTCGATGATGGAAATTACTAAAAGATGGAGAAGAAAAGTTGTACCCAAATTAAATGGCAACAGAGTTGCTGTCAGCTCACTCAAATAAAACACAACACCATGCATGAAAACATTTCAATAACTAACTGTAATGTAGCTCTAGTTATATACCTATAAGAGAGTCCTCAAGCCGCTAATTAATTGTTACTGTATCCATATTTGCAGGCCACTTGCCCAGGAAACAGGGTTCTCGGAAGTTTTGCAAAGAAACTGACAAAGATCGTAGGAGAAGGTAAATAAAAACATCGTAATCAATTTCAACAAATTATAGGAGGCTTTCAATATATTTCTGCTTTATCCATTTAAAAGGTAATGAGGAAATTCTTTCTTTAAAGTTGATCCCCCTTATGACACCTCAAGTCAATAATTACTTTTTACAAAATTTCGCTCTTAAAGCTCTTAGCCAACATCCTCTTGTTGTAATCACTACATAAACGACCATGTTGATAATCGGATGAGCGCCCACGAGGTCAGAATTACAGCTTTTTAAACTAACAAAGCATCATTTTTTTCCTGTTAAATGATAAATCTGGATTTTCTTCTCAAAGGTGCCAGCGCTAATGTTACAGCCGCTGACGGCATTAAGCTGAATTACCTCATGCCTTACAACAACAAACAAGGGGACGAAGATGAGGACGATGAGGATATCGCTGCTGATGATCCGGACGCTGTAGAAGAGGAAGAGGTGGACGCAAAAAAGAAAATAAAATACTACACTTACAAGGGCTCCCTTACCACACCTCCCTGCTATGAATCTGTCACCTGGATCGTTTTCAAGGACAAAATCAAGATCTCCAATATCCAGGTTAGCTTCATGTAACATGAGGAAAAGTATGAATAAATCATTATTATTATTATTATTATTAATGAGACGTACAGTTGTTTCATTGTTGTACAGAATTCCTTTCGGTAAACAACTGGGGGGACCTTTTTTTTTCCGAAGCAACCGGTAACAGCCACACCCTTTATGCTGGGTGAAAAGAGCTCTAAACAAGACTTTTCCTTTTTTTTTTCAGCTCAAAAAGTTCAGGAAGTTGAAGGCTCAGTATGGAGGTGCTCCAGGTTTGATGTGTGACAACATTAGGCCTGTACAACCGTTGCACAAACGCAAGGTGTACTCTGTCCTCTCCAGCCGGGACTGAAAGGACAATCACCTTGTTTTGCTAATAACCACTCACCCTTACAAAGGCTCCAAATATAAACCGCACAAGGAATGAAAATGTCGCTTTAACACTGCACATGATCACAGTACTTATCCGGAAGTGTCCTAATACAGCTCCGCATGCTGCAACACAAACTATCTCTGTTTGCAGCTGAGCCAGGAAGCGAGAAATTTCGAACCTGGATGTTCGACACATCTAAAACCAATATTCTAGCCCACGAACAAGTTTCTGAGAATTTTCTTCCCTTAAATCTTTCTCTTCGCCCATGAAACTTCTCACGCTCTGGTGAATCACTTAATGAATTCCTAACATAGACAGCGCATAAGCTTTAAACAGAGGTTAGATGTATCTGCTGGATATTTCATAAAAAAACGGGGCGGGGAAGGGAGACGCGAGGGTCTTACCATGACTCCGGTCCCATTGGCCAGAAGATTCTGTATCATCAAACTGTTAAAACTATCATGATGCATCCTTACCTCTCTCCCCCCTCTCCCCTCCCCCCTGTCCATGGTTACCGTCTCGGGTCAAGAGGATATGGACTGAATTTCCTGTCTTTGAAGGGGGAGGGGGTGGTAGGAGTTAGGAATGATGCAGGGTAGGTGGACAGGGGGATGAAACCGTATTTTGTAATAGTATTTTGATTTCTAATATTTTTGTTCACGACGCCCGAATTCAAGGAAATAAAACATGTAATAGTTTGCTAAAACAGAACAAAAAACCTGTAAAAATGGGGATGAAAAACAAAAGAGGCAACGGGATTGGGGAAAATTTACTCAAATTATGACTACAAATTTGTAAAATGTCAGCGTTTTTTTTTAATAAAATCTAATCATTGAATATACTGGTAGTTCTAATTTTTGAAAATTATAATGCAGTTGTAAGCGCACAATATGACGGAGTTTAATGAATGGACAGCTAGTGCCGCCACTATTTACAAACTTTTTCTACCCACCAATTGCGTAAGAAGATACAACAGAGATGGTATTTTTCTCTGATTACATACATGTCAAGTTTTCAATTCTGGTTAGCCATGTCTCAAATAACACTCTTTAAAAAGCCAAAAGAAAGTAATAAGCTACAAATGTGTTGAAATTCGGAGGACAGCTCTGTTAATGAAATAGAAATGATTGTGAAGTTAAAATAAAGATCGCGCCTAAGCTATCGGCATCCACTAGAATATTTTAAGACTATGCTACAAAAATTAAAACACCCTTGACTTAGAATAGGGCGTATCAGTTGCATTATTCATGACAGTATTTTAAAAAATTTCAAAATCATCTCGGTTGCTAGATCCAAAGCATGAGCATTTGGTTGCTTTTTGACCACTAAGGATAGAGATGCCATCATCAGTAGAATTGGACGAGAAGAATAGCCTTGTTTGTTGAGAAAAATCCTCTACAATATTCTCCACCTGTTGATTAAATTTATATGTTTCACAGTGAATGGTTTCCGTACGCCCTTTGGATAGGTTCTTATGAGTTACATTCAAGGACCGGTCATTATCTATCGCCCTGGTTGGGAGGGGAGGAGAGGGATTTTTGTTGTCACGATAAGAATTAGCTGATCCCTCTCTAATATTCTTATAATCCTCCCTGATTGGCAGTTAATTGGCATTCCTTCTTCATGCTCTGTGAGCGACGACTGATTCCCTCTTCGTTCCCCCTGAAAACCATGTGTTTCCTTCAGAATCCTCTGAGCCTCCCCAGACGACAAACAACAACTGGGCCTGGTTGTTCCAAGAGCGGATAACACTATCCAGCGGATAAGCATGCGCATTACCAAAACGATTGCGTTATCCACCGGATAGAGATTCACCCAATAGATAGCATTATGCAACCTTCGTACAACCGGGGCCAGGTCTTTAATTAAGTCGAGACTAACAAAATGTTCGGTTTTGTGTTGAAGAAGGGATCGTCACTTATCAGGTGTTCTTCTTAAGATCTCGTTAAATCCAACTTTCGTACAACCGGGGCCAGGTCTTTGAGTCGAGACTAACCAAAATGTTGGGTTTCGAGTTGAAGAAGGGATCGTCACTTATCAGGTGTTCTTCATAAGATCTCGTTAAATCCAACCTTCGTACAACCGGGGCCAGGTCTTTGAGTCGAGACTAACCAAAACGCTGGGTTTTGAGTTGAAGAAGGGATCGTCACTTATCAGGCGTTCTTCTTAAGATCACGTTAAATCCAACCTTGGTAAAACCGGGGCCAGGTCTTTGAGTCGAGACTAACCAAAATGCTGGGTTTTGAGTTGAAGAAGGGATCGTCACTTATCAGGTGTTCTTCTTAAGATCACGTTAAATCAAACCTTGATAAAACCGGGGCCAGGTCTTTAATTAAGTCGAGACTAACCAAAATGTTGGGTTTTGAGTTGAAGAAGGGATCGTCACTTATCAGGCGTTCTTCTTAAGATCTCGTTAAATCCAACCTTCGTACAACCTGGGCCAGGTCTTTAATTAAGTCGAGACTAACCAACATGCTGGGTTTTGAGTTGAAGAAGGGATCGTCACTTATCAGATGTTCTTCTTAAGATCTCGTTGAATTGTCAGCCTGAGTTAAGGATTTATGAAAGCACAGCAAAATGCAGTGCGGAGTTGTTACCTGAAGGAAATATGCTTTTATTTAAGCTCCAAAAAATTCAAATACGATTTCAGGTTTCTTGTGCAGACATTCATTCCAGGTTCTTCACTGAAAATCGATATCTTCTCAGCGTTCGACTTCTCTAGACCAATCTTCTTCATTCAATTCCACTTCGTTTCCAGTGTGATCTTCCTCTTCCGACTCCTCGCCAGAATCCTCGGAGCTTGATTCCGATGCACCAGAGTAAAACTCCTCGTCAGAGGCTCGATGCTCGGTGAAACTGGCAAGAGGGAAGTCATCTTCGTCGATAAATTGAATTTGAACATTGTTTTGAACGTCGAAATGTAGTACGGCATCATCTTGAAGAGCTGCCATTTTTAAATCTCCCCGTTCAAAACTTTTAAATCACAAAAAGCCTCAAAACTTACTCAAAAACAA
Organism: Stylophora pistillata; assembly: GCF_964205215.1. Classification (NCBI taxonomy): domain Eukaryota; kingdom Metazoa; phylum Cnidaria; class Anthozoa; order Scleractinia; family Pocilloporidae; genus Stylophora; species Stylophora pistillata. The sequence goes on along the minus strand of NC_142524.1, from coordinate 3,901,236 downwards.
GCTTGATGGAAGAAATCCTCGAAAAAACTGACAAACTACTCTATGTAATCTAAAATGAAATATAGTACTAGTTCCCAGCACCTCAAATCCCTCTTTTAAGGCCGCCCGAATGGGGTCTGTATTGAAGTGGCCATATGTGGCCACTTGGTATGCGAAGGGTTAATACTGACTTTGGAAAGGTCAGGTATATAATCTGATGTGAAACTAGCCATAACAAAGACGAGGATACAGTTATAAATGTGATCTGTGTGATGCAGAGTATGTCGGCTACAACAGCCGACATTTACACCAACGTCTTGACGAACACCGTTATTCAGCAATTGGCAAGCACCTAAAGAACGACCACTGTCTGGAAACCATCGGCGACCTTTCCAACAACTTTTCCGTCTTAAAGAAGAAAAGGCCATGCTTGAACACATAATCAGACTCCATACGCGCAAAACTATTTATTTCAATTTTATTTCAATTTGTCACTTTTTACATGATACTTTACATTTTATCGCCTTGCACGATATATATTAAGTTGTCAAAATTTTATTCTCCGTTTTCACTTGAAGATGATGACATGGCGTCATCGTAGCGTAGTGTAAAACTTCTTTCGCTTATTTTTATCAGTAGATGCTGCAAGAATTCATGGCCCGATTCGTCCCGTTGTAAAGATAACTGTGAATTTATAAACCTCAAATTCTTATGTTCTTGCCCAGCCCTCAAAGTAAACTGAATGCCAAAAACCCAGACCAAAGTTTTGCAAAGTAGCTCCCTGTTCTCGCTTCTTAAGAAGCCGTTTTCCCACAAATAGTTTTTTTGTTCCTCCGTGATGAAATTAGCCTTGTTGACAATTGTTGACAACTGTACCTATTCCTTGTCCGGCTATTTCTTTCATTTGAAAATTCAAACAGAATTCAAACTTCTAAATGAACAATCTGTTTTATCAATCAAAGTTACATTTCGCTTACATCTCACACGTAAAAACGTTTGAATGCTACCTATCATTTTATATAAGGTCTTTCCTCGATACTCTTGTTCGTCTTCTTTTCTAACTTCCGAAACAAGTCGGGCTAAGGTTGCTCGTCAGACATTTAATTTAGATTCTCTTCTATTAAAGGTTTGCCACTGTAACTCAGTTTAACTACCGCCTCGTCTCTCTTAACCCTCCACTGATCAAAGACTTTCACCACCCGGGCCCATTTTTGACGACTTGCGTCCAACACCCAACTTTCTTCAAACTTCTCGCACTCAAAATATGTAATTGGTTTTCTGAAACTTCTCGCACTCAAAGTATGTAATTGGTTTTCTGAATCTTTGCTCTTCTGAAGAAGAAAAAATGCAACGAAACTTTTTCTCGGTCGTTTAAAAATGACCGAAACAATAAAGTTAAAATATTTAATTACCTTAAACACGAGGGCGCGCTAGAAAAGGAGCCTTAGGTCCCACTGGACCATTTGTCAATCAACCGTCGTGTGATGTAAAACTCTTAGAGTCAAGTGAGCTTGAGCTACAGCTACTTCAAAGCAGTGAACAGCAGGAGCATTCCTTAAAATTGTTTTATGTCTTCATCACAATACAAGAATTTTTGAGATTTGTATTTCCTTTCTCCAATGGAAACTGTCTTTATCTGTGGCGGTAAATTTGAGATCGAAGTAGGTGGTTCGCACGTTGGGAGTAAACAATAGATATCTCATTAGCTCCTTTTGTTCCTCTACCAGCATTTGAATTTGTCCTGTACACGTCAACGGTGAGTGACAAATGAACCTTGGTCTTCCCAGGGAAGACTTGTTTATATAGTGCGCCTTCGCGTTTAAGCATTCTCCGATATCTGGCTCTGCGTTATGAAAATTGCTGATTCGTCTTCCGAAGAATCTTCCCTCCAGCTTCAAAACAGGTTTTGTTATGCCTTGCAACGAAAAACTCAAAATGACCAAATATAATGCGTTGTATCTATGCAAATGTGTTTTCGTCATTTGCATGAAATTTTGTTCACACATACATGTGAAAGAAGAAAATTCTCCTCATAGGAATGGAAAGTTGCATCATCTTTACAAAGTGTTGAAAATGGCTGAAGAGGACAATCAAAAAGGATTACACAAATGTTACCACTACTGAAGGTGTAGTCTAATCGTCCGGGTGAGTGTAGTCCTGAGAAGGACTGTTGTCGGTGGTAGTGACTGACGTTTCGACAACTTGTGCGGAAGTCATCATCAGAGTCAAGTGATCACTTGACTCTGATGATGACTTCCGCACAGGTTGTCGAAACGTCAGTCATTTCCACCGACAACAGTCCTTCTCAGGACTACACTCACCCGGACGATCAGACTACACCTTCACATGTTACCACCGGGCTCAAGCCATTTACTGCGTTACCACTACTGTTCAATATATGCTGATTTAATTGTTGGTGTGCCAGAGCATCAATGTAAAAGCGACTGAAATCGTCGATGTGATGCAGAGAGAGAACAATAGGATTTTAAGAAAGTCAGTAATAATAATAGACAATCACTTCGGCTCACAGCATTGTTGAGTCTAATACAGGCAGCTTCGGCTTGCGGTCTCAGCTGCCTGCATTAGACCCAACAATGCTGTGAGCCTCAGTAATTATCTATTAAATATTGTTTCAGCATTCAAGGTTCTTTTTCTTTACTTATCCACAACTCCCTTTGAGAAAGATGTTTGCTTGATGACAATTCTAAATAGATAAATGTCTACGTAAATTGCAGAACTACTCTAAAAATTCAAGGCAATATCATCTGAAGATGCGTGTATTTAATCAATATCTGATAGGAAATATGAGTTACCCACAAGTCAATTACCAGGAGACATTCGACCATCGACAAAATTTGATCTTGTTTTAAGCCTGTAAGATAGGCGGTCTTTGAAATGACCGGTGTCTATTTTTGATTCCGATCTATTTTCAAAATTTATTACATCCATTTTGAAATCACTGGTGGTCCATGTAATCTGATTGGCTCTAATTGATGCGATTTATTCACAAATCGCACCATTTTTTGCTCTAAATCGCATCATTTTAAACTTGACTGAGTTTTTGACACATGACGTCAAAGTCTTTCTGTTTCACATACAAAATAAGATGTAAAAGCGTTTCCGGTTCCGCTTTTATTTAAAAACCGGCTCAGTACTGCATCAATAAAATATTTGAATTGACCCAGTCCTGTATTTGGGCGATTTCAAAATGGATATAATAAAGTGGTAATTGAACCTCGTGTCGTGCAATTTTGGTCTGAAATCATACTTGGGCGTGGATGGACATAAACGAAAGGCATCTTCAATATATAAACACTACCACGAACGGCACAGCGAAGTCCCGAAAGACCTACTGAAACGTTTTAGCATTCTGAAAAAGTGTAGTAACAAGTTCCATTGTTTGGTGAACGAAATGCTTTTCATCAGAGACTTAAAACCCACTCTGAACGTGCAAAGCGATTCAATTCGCGCAAAAGTATTTGTTTAATTAGCTCGTAACATATTTATGCTAATTTAGTGTTACACCTTGCCACAAACTTCATTTTTATTTCTCCTTGACAATGGCGTCATGATGACACCGAAACGTCGGTTTTTATCGTTAGTTTTTGCTAGTCTTTGCATTTCTAAATCTTTATTGATAAGAAATCATACTTGTGATTTCAAATCGAACTCGCGCTGCGAGCTCGTTCGATTTTGAAATCACGCGTATGAACTCAGCCCAAATTGCACTCCATTACGTTCAATTACCATTATATATTATAAACTAAATCTAAGTCGCCTCCGCAGGGTAACAATAGACCATTGCTTCTCAGTGAAATGTGGAAAATGTTCAGTTGAACAGTGCAATGTGTAAATGAAACATATCATGCAATGCCATTAGCCAACTGTCCAATCAGTCATCTTTATTTCAGAGATTTGCTTTTATTAAAGACTGAAACTGCGACTTCAAAAAATGTAACATAAAAGTATTTTTAGAATATAAAATCTCCTGGATGAAAAGCATCTTTAGTACAATTTGATTGGGTCTCTTTTAAGCTCAGAAATTGTGAAAACTGGCAAAGTTCTGTGATGCAATAACTTCAGCAGAAATCTTTGAAATTCGCAATTAAGTAGGAAATTATTGGGTAGTGGGTGTAATAGAAAGGGAGAGGTAAGTTTACAAACAAATTTTAAAGTTGTGGCGTTGTTATTTTGATTTAACAAGGAAAGTGGCTTAATTAAAATATCTTATCATCATCAATAGAAATCGGGGACATTTCGAGCCCGTTACGAAATGTCAGCGGTATATTGTATTACAGATCATTCAGTATGGCGGCGGTGGAAGTGAAGTGAATACGTAACTTTCTAGTTTCGTAAAATCCCGCCAGAGAAAGGCCTGGTACCTTACTATCCCAGCAAGCTAAAGGAGACGTCAAAACAAGGAAAATGGCTGTCAAATTGTGCAGTTACAGGGACTTGTATCTTTCGTATTCTTCCTTCCTAAAATTGGGGTATTTAAAAATGGCGTATTTGGGCATTTGAGCTCCGTGAAAATACGAAGAGTCTCCCGGCTCAAGGAAAATTTGTGAGCCAACATATTCGACCGTTTACGAGCGATTTAGCTGAGCAAACTTCTGTAGAATGCAAATCGAACTACGCAGTTGCGAATCTTCACAAGGTTGTTCCCACGACCGGCAAAAGAGTTGTAACATCTTGTCGAAGCAGATTTTAAGAGTTTGTACGGGAAAATGGAGTCAAAATTATGAGTTTTACTCTTATGCCTTGGGAAAAGGTAGGCTTAAATTTGAGTATTTCTTTTTCGTAGCGATGGATGCTTTGACCGATGCAGGCTGCATTTTCAACTACGCAGCGCAAGAATACCCTATTCTTAGACAGCTATTTTGAAGAAACAACCTTTTCCCATACATTTTCTTATACTGTTTCGGCGCCATTTTGCTTGTAACACGAGAACCACCTCCGCCATATTATCCCAAATTTCTGGCAATGTACAATTGCAACATGCCTAATGAATAGGCTGAAAGTGTTTAATTGACTAAATATCATTGGCCAGAATGGATGAACAGCAATCATTTGAATCTTACTGTTTCGGGATGATAGAATAACACACAAAAATATTTGGAAAATAAATTGCAATCGAGCAAATTTGAAACTCTGATTTCTCGTTAAACTTTCAGCATACCACAGTTAATACAAAAAAAAACTTAATGACTTAAACGTTTTTTCGGCATCATTCAGGGTGTGCGGTTGATAAAAGATTCGCTGAATACAGGTTTCGCGATAAACCTTTTCCATACAAGCTAAGATAGGCTCTGGTACGCTAAAATTAGTCGGGGCGAACTTAGATGGAGAGTTTTGGAAGAAAATCAGGGGCGTGTCTATCGTCAACTTATGAGATGTTCTTTTCAAGATTTTTGTCGTAAGGTTAGAAAAGAAACGGGTAGACCTTGAGTTTGGGATTCTTATCACCGCAAAGAGTAACGTGCTGCACTGTTACTACCAAGAGAAGAGGCTCTACTCCGAGTTAAAGCTTTTGATAGAAACTTTCGAAGGGTGGTTTCCCTCCTTCGGTTAAAATGATCGCAACAACTTCTAAGATACAAAATGTACTTATTAGATGTTTTCCAATAATTCTCACGCTATTACTTGCCTTGCGGTTTCAGTTATGAGATCCTTTGCACTTGTTGAAGTTCTGCGCTGATACCTGTTAGGAGGTCTGCTAAGTTTCTATCTCAAGAGCTGAGCCCAAACGAGTGTGACGCAAATGAAAACCATTTCGGTAGCTTCTTCTTTAGTTTGCTCCTGATATAGTGTTGTTTTGCTTATCCATCCAAAGTTGGCCTGGTGACAATTTTAAAGAGACAAATATTCGTGACTGGCAGAGCTAGTCCACAAGAGCAATACAGAATCATCTGGAGATGCGTGTATTTTGAATCAATATTTACAAGATAATGACTAACCTGACTTCAAGCTTGTATTAATTGGCCACGAGTCAAATACCAGGAGATATTCGACCATCGAAAAAATACGTTGTTTGTAGTCTCGTCTACGAGATAGGCGGTCTTTGAAATGATTGGGATCTATTTTTGACCTCGAACTTTTATCAATATCTACAAACTAAATTTAAATCACTTCAGCCTACATGGTAAGAATAGGCCAGTGCTTTCTCGAAATGCGGAAGATGTCTGGTCAATGCAATATACGAGGATGGAAGGACTGCTAATGAAGTATATATATCAGAAAGTTGTCTGTACTCGGCATCTGACCAACATTCAAATGCAATGATCTCTATTTCAAAGATTTGCGCGTTAAGACCCACACCATCGCTGCTTAGATCCATCCAAATATAAACATATTTTTCAAATATAAAATCTTCTGGATGTGAATCGTTTCTAAAGTAGGTCCATGAATTTTTATGTTATGGCATCGAACAAAGAAAGACACTTATATTATGTCATTTTCAAGCTTGAAAAGTTTGAGTTTCCTCGTTACCTACCGCATGACTACACCTTGTTAGATGTCCTTCTGCTATGCTGAAGAACTTCAAATAAAGGTTTAAATGTGATACATACTGCTTTCTGCGCTCAGTCGACTTTCGTTGTGCCCAAAGGGTGTCATAAAAAGTGATGTACCATTGTGTGGCATGAACGTTTTCCAGGCTTTGTTTTGCAAATGTATTATTTTGTGTTGTTCAGAAAACAAAGTTTGCGGTAAGAGATACCTGAATTTTCTGATAGGACCTGATTTTTGTGATTTTCTGCTCCCGTAGCAAACCACTTCGCTTAGGAAAGTGAACATTTCAAAATTTTGTCCTTGTCGTGTGTTTCGGGTGAATTCAAAAAAGAAGAATGCATGCGTGTTGACTCTTCACGAAGAGATTTTTATTTGAGAGATTATATCTTATTTTGGGATTCAGCATTGTGGGATTCCTCTTCTGGGAATTAGCCTTTTGCAGATCGAGGAAAGTACAAAATACCAATAAAACGTATACAATTTTGATTTTACACAGCACTGAGTCTACCATCATTTAGAACATAACGCAAATGTGAGCTTTGCCACATAATTTCCAGATTACTCCACGGGAAAAATAAACTCCTAGCAATTAGTTCTTGCGACTGGCACAGGTTCGAATCCCACCTAAGCCTGAATGGATCATTGGCTATTCAACTTCTAAAGTTTAATGACAAGTTACGTGATTAGTGCAAAAAGCTCCATGTGATACCCAGTGCTTATACTTTACTGCGAAGCAAATCAGTTTTAGTCATGACAAACAAAATTTTGGTACATGTTTCTACCGAGTTGGTTATCTTAAATTTTTGTTCAATAAAAGAAGGTGATAAACGTGTAAACTCTAACTATGGGTCTCTCTACCATATTTACTCTGTCACGTACTGTAAAACCAAGAGAACTACCATTCAGCGTCGTGGTCTCAATCAAATGAAACATCTGCCGTAACACTGCGTCTTAGACCATTTTATCTTTTAGATACTTTTAAAGTCATCTATCTTATCTATCAACCTGATTGGTAAATTTTCGCGCGTTGCACAGATGCAATTTTTTATTTCCTAATCTGACCCATTCAAGTAAATTATTTCACAAAGCTCTTGGATTAATACATCTAACCTTTACATTATTGCCAAAGCCTGGGCTACTTTTTACCCCAATAAAAACTATGGGAAACTGGCTACACACACAGGATCGTTGCTAAAAAATGGATCAAATTTTGCCAAAGAAATAAGGCAGAAAAGTAAAAAGAAATTAGGCTTAGTTATTTCTGTAATAATCAAAATATTGCATGCAAGGTAAATATATTAGGAGGTGCCACAGTCTATCGACTGATTGTCAGTATTTACCATCACAGTTTGATATATTCTTTTGAAACAATGACAACAATATCGATAGTAATAGATATATGACGAGCAAGAAAGCTGTAGTATATAGGCAGGTGCAAAATGGCTTAACGATACTGATTAAATGGTAATATCTTTATTGCAGGCGAATAAAAAGAGCCTTCGTCTAGTTCCTGAAAGATATTATGAACCAGGACAAGCACATGGTTATGAAACTCTAAATTCGTGCGCTGCGGCGGTACACCTCTAGATGCCGAAAGGATCAAAGACCTTAGAGCTGGTTACATTGAACGTGTGGTTGTTATTTTCCGGTTTTCATACAAAAAAGGAATATTCAATGTAGGCTTTACCGCTTCCATTCATATTCTCTGGTTATATTCGATCATCATATTGGTTGATGTCACAAACATTGCTACGAAAAACAAGAATGTTTTTTTTTTATTTCCTTTTTTATTATTATTAATTTAATATATGAATAGAATAAATAGGTAGCAAGGTAAGACAAAATCATATTGAGTCAAAGCCGAGTGGATCCTCAACGCACGCGCACAAATCAATTTTTTTCTCTTCAGTTTATCTTTTATTTAACTTGTGAGCAAGCGAACGAGCGAAAATGCTTTTCACGGCAAATAAAATCGCATTTATAAGAGAAGATGTGATTTATTTGTGTTTTTTATATAAGAATTGGTAAAATATCCAAAGGAAACCATAACTCAAGGGCATCAATTTAGGTATTTACCTCATTAAATTCTATAGAAATGCTTTTTCAAATTCCGATATGAAAAGAAGAATTTCTCGCGATAGTTTTTTTTTTCTGTAACAACGAAGTTAAATTCATGGTTCAGTGTAATGCTGGTAAAAAATAAGGGATCCTGCTCGAATACTTGTGCTAAGTTTATTTATCTTGTAACCATAACAACATGCCATCCTGTCTGAAAGATATGTTAAGTGCAATCGTTGTGAGAATTGAAGTTTTCGTCTCTCAGAAACAGGGAAAAACATTTGATCTCATCAATATCTCTGGGATAACTTTTGTTTCGTTCCTCCCATCTTTTTTCTTTTTTTGCAAGTTCTTTCATAGGCTCGATTTCCGCCGCTCTCTCGGGTCTAGTCTTTCTCGTGGCTCCGGTTCCTAAACAATGGCTGGTAATCTAGCTTAGTTCTTTTACGAAACGCGACAACTCAGGAATATATTACTTGAACTAATATTCGACTGATAGTAACCAATATTAGTATTATTTAATGCTATTTACGTATTCCGATATCAATTGGATAAGTATATAAACATCTCCTGATACCTGGACTTCACGAAGCAAAGTACAAGAAGCAAAGGCCATAGGTACAAGCGGTAGGTGATGTATATTCTTCATTTCAAAGTTTGATTTTTGCAATCGTTGTCAGTTAAATAGAACATCTCACTTTTGTGGTGCAACTAGGTTAGGTAGTTTTTCACTATCGAAAGATTTGGCAAGAACTTCTCGAAATTGCAAGAACGGACAAAGCTTTGTGATGCAGAGCATTCTGTAGAAAATTTTGAATTCCGGAATTAACTATGAAAACTGGGAGGATTTTACTGTTAGCGCTGCCGCAATCTTATACTATGGTTCATGACTATCATAGCTTAAAAGGTGTCACTGATCATAGGTTTTCGTTGCCCATTTTCTCTGCTCTCAAAGAGGGTTCTTTACTGCATGGGTGGAACTAAACCTCTAGTCAAGTCTTTAAGCTTTGTTTGCTAGAGGAATATCATAGAACTGAAAGTATTTAAGTAGATAATCTTAATGGAACAGTTGATCCAAATCTCGTTTTCCGGATTTCTTAAAAACTACACAAAACAAATCAGATGAGGTGCTGGTCTTCCCATTTTTATTTAAGAAGTGAAACTGGCTCAAATTGAGTTTTTTAATTACAACTGCAAAGAAAGGAATCAAGTTCCCACTGTCAAAGGTATATTTTTCTCTTCGTGATCTGTTTCTGTCTGGGAGGATATGAGGGATTCACATTAACAATAGCACAATCACTAAAAATGAAATTAGTTGAAGAAAAATTTAGAATTTATTCAAGGCGCATTTTTATTGAACACTGCAAAATTAAATTCACAGTAAGCTGCTTGGCTGCAAATAGATGTCATATGGACCTAACCGGAACTTAAAGAAAAAAAAACGGAAACTGTTCTATAAGGAGTGCTTTAGTCTTGTGCCTTTATAATGAACGGTCTTCGCAACTGACTCATTGGGAGGAAAGCAAAGCCAATGCAATGCCTTATTACTTTCGAGAATTAACAGAAAATGTCCTTACTTATGCAAGTTTAAACTCGTATCTTCGTCAAGGAAGCAATTCCTACATTGAAATGTTCTTATCATATATTTTCAAGCTTGCTATACTGCAGAGATGCTACTACTACTACTACTGTCCACATTTAGTGCGGTATCAAGTCAAGATTGCCCACCATGTAAGTAAGCTCTAAACCTGACTTACAACAAATTGTAAACATTAGCTCTAAAAGCTCAGTTCAGAGCAACAGTTGGGACTGGCAAAGGAAAACTGGTTTGTGTGTACATTAGGCGTCCTATTCATACCAATGCGTCTTATTTTTTAGAGGGATTTCTATTTTTACAAGCATATGTTTTTCTCTTCTCTTCGAAAATGCTCTACTTCTTCAAGAATTTTCACATATTGCTATTACTTCATATTTTTAAGCTGTTTTCCAATTATTTACCACCCATGTACGTGGTTTGTTTCTGCAGACATGCAAATATAATGTTTTGAATTTTTTTTTAAGTCTTCCGCAATCTTGTCGGTAGATAGTCGCTATGTTGATATATTAACTTTACTTCATAGCCTTATCATTTTCGTCAAATCATTAAACAACTTATCACATCCATTTTAAAATCACTGGTGATCCTTGTCATCTGATTGGCTCTCAAAAAAGGGTGCGATTTGTTCACAAATCGCTCCATTTTTGCTCGAGATCGAATCTTTTTCCCAGCGAAAGAGGAAGCTTTTCTGAAATACAACAAGGGGTTATTTAAGTAAACCAATCAAAATGCAGAAAAATTAAAAACAACTTTTGCAACTTTCTACGAACCAGCTCACTTCTGGATGAACAAACTGGATCAACTTGTGATCAAATTGTATTTCAAATCAAACTGCTGCCGCGCACTCGCTTGATTTTGAAATCACTCATATGATTTCAGAACAAATTGCACTCCACTCAATTCAATTGCCATTATGAATTGGAAAAACGTGCGTTCTTAATCTAGTGTTTACAGTCAGTATTTCATTCTTGTCTCTTTTTTGCAGTGGCAGAGGATGAACACTTTAGCTACGGAGAGACTAAAGGAGACGGTACTTCTTTTTTTGTGTAATCGTGTTTTCAGAGATGTGTTTTCTGTCTACGGTCCTCTGTGTCTCGGATATATCTACCCCAATTTCCCCATGGATGTTTTGAAGTGAGGAGTCATGTCAACAGCTTTAATGCATGAATAATATAACTCTTCTTTTAAACTATAATAGAAAGCTATTTTGCAATATTTTTCTCTTTGGTATAAAAATTGACCTGGTAGATGCAGGTAAGGGACCATAATCTCGTTTGTTTGTAGACTCACTAATGAGGCATATCCAGGGACGTGACTCTTTTTTAGTAATAATATTATGTTATTGCTTGAGCCTCCTATCTAATGATAATCCTGTTGATTCCTTTGAAGAACATGAAACTAAGTGCATAGCTTTACTTCTCCGTAGTGCCTGGTCCTTCGGATTGGCACAAGAAATGGGAGGAATGCGGACATAGTCACCAGTCCCCAATTAACATTGACAAGAGCGAGACCAAACACAGAGATTTCCCAACTCTGAAAATGACATTTGACAATCCAAGAGGCCTGGTTACTGGAACACTGAAGAACAATGGTCATGCTCCGACATTGGAAATTGACGAGGACAGAGGAACTGTAAAACTTGAAGGGGGTGGCTTGGATGGTACTTACACTCTGAAACAGTTTCATGTTCACTTTGGCTGTAAAAACAATCGAGGATCTGAGCACACCGAAAGTGGCAAACGCTATTCTGGTCAGGTAATGAAACTCTAACATGGATGTATTGATTTCTTAGTCAAAACACAAACTTGTCTTGAACTTTTCTCGGTATCTCTTGGCACTTTTCTTCTTATTTTCCTATATGAGAATGTCTTAATTACCCTATCAACAACTGGTTAAGTGACATATACCCTAGGCTTAAGTCTAACCAATCTACGAGGTAATTGTAACTTGGCAAAAAAGGCCACATAATGTAATGGATGACACAGATTGGGATATATTGAAAGAACGAAGTTTAAGGCACTTGTTTTTGCAAACATCAAGCTGAAACCATTAAGTTCAACGTGAGTTACGACGTAATACGTTATTAGGCTGTTACTAACAAGCTTTTTTCTTGTTTCCCTCTTTCTTCTTGTTCTTCTAGCTCCATATGGTGTTTAAGGATGCTACTGGTGAGGTGTCCGTTGTTGCGCTGTGGCTCAAGGTATATTCTATCAATATAGCATTGCTTGCACACTTCGATTAATTGCCAGCCGCTGTATGGGAGGAACAAAAGCAGGACTCTAGAAAAGTCGGAAAGAAGGAAAGACTTTTCTAGGAAGATCGAAGCGACCTCTGCTCGCAGGGATAATTGAACTGTATCAGCACTCTAAATTAAATTCTTTTTCCTGAAAATCTTGAGATGAGATAAGATGATTTATCTAACGTCAAATACACGGGGAGTGCTTTCCCTATAGTCCAAGCCCGAGGTTCATGATATGTATTTGATAGGCTCAAAAGCCAAGGACTATACATATAAAAGCTAAGAAAAAATGAAAATTTGCATATATAAGACTTAGATGATCCAGAGACTAGATATATCTGTTAAATGTATTGATCAAATCTCGAGGTAATTGTGGTATATTGTGTAAGGGTATGGTGTACATAAAATTTATACCTATCGAGGATCAATTGACTAGGTTTTGCTATTAGAATTTTCTCTTAAAGAAGCACTATAAGCTGGGTGAGAGATGTGAGTGTAAACATCTAGGATTCACTCGTAGAAGTACCAGCTGACCTTAAGGCTCTTGTCGTTCTCTTTAGGCCTCTCGTAAAGGTAACAAGATATTGGGAAGGTTTGCCAAATTGTTACCAAAAATAATTGAAGTTGGTAGGTAACAATTCTATATATTCTTTAAATTCCGAAGAACAGCCCTGTTAATTTCACATCATAGCTACATAGACGTTCTGAAACGCACGATTTTCGTAAATTTAAATGCTGTCGATCAACTAACCATGAATTTCACCTTTATCTAGTTAACATTACACTAAAAACATTTTCCTGACCAACAGCTTCTTACTTACATCTCATTATGGCCATGACTTCTCACAGCTTGCTGTGATCTCAGTTATCGACAGCTATTCTCCTCAGTTTTCAGAAGTAACCTCCTCCTACACGACCATTGGCAAGACTTTCACTCGACATGAGCCTTTTGCAATTGAATACGTCAATTTCAATCCCTTTTACGAACCTTTTTGCACCTCGAATCTTGGAATCCATAGCTATCAGCTACATTTTTCTTTCCTGACATGTCATCCTGTTTTACTTTAGGCATTCCGTAGAACACCTAAGAGGGAGAACGTCTTTCCCTACTTGTGAGCGAATCCTAATAGCCCCCGAAGACAGGGAAATTGAAAGTGCGTGAATTTTTTTTTTTTTTTTTTTTTCAGGTAAAGAGACAGCAGTGGATGAGTCGGACAAAATTCGTCTTATGGAGCTTATACCTAATAAAAATTATCATCATGGAGACAACGGCAACGGTAACGGTAATGGTAACGGAAACGGAAACGGCAACGGAAACGGCAACGGAGACGGAAACGGTAACGGTAACGGTAACGGCAACGGTAACGGTAACGGCAACGGCAACGGCAACGGCAACGGAAACGGAAACGGTAACGGTAACGGCAACGGAAACGGAAACGGAAACGGCAACGGCAACGGCAAAGGTAACGGTAACGGCAACGGCAACGGTAACGGTAACGGTAACGGTAACGGCAACGGCAACGGCAACGGCAACGGCAACGGCAATGGCAATGGCAATGGCAATGGAAACGGAAACGGAAACGGAAACGGAGATGGAAATGGAAACGACAACGGGAACGGTTTGCATAAGTACCCTAAAGATGAAAAGGTCCTAATACTGGCAGACTATTACCACTACAAAGGTTCCCTTACTACTCCTCGCTGCTGTGAAACTGTGATGTGGTATGTCTTGAAGCCCAAAGTTCCTATATCAAACTATCAGGTAATTATGAAATAAACGCACATTGTGGTATCTTAAAGCTTGGTTTGGCCTGCATAAACATTTTAATTTGCCCTGAGTGAGTTCTAATATGAGCGCCACAATACGGGCACACAGAGAAATAAGAACAAAGAGATTCAGAGACACTTAAAATTTGCCCATAATTAAGGTGACCTCCCTAGCGGAGTTATTCTAAAAATGATGTTTTTTGATAAACTAATAATTAGTTTACAATAGGCACATCAGCTAGGTTTTGAGTCGGTATTTCGCATAGAAAGGGTTTTTAAAAGGAATTTCAAGTGGCCTTTTACCTTTACCTTTTATATCGCCGATGCATTAAGCAACTGGCATTATTTCCATATTTTGAGGAACTGGTTTACCCACGGGATAAAAAACGAAAAAAAGGAGACATTTTTACCTTTTTGTAAACCGAGATTGAGAGGTTGCTATTAATTCATAGCTCAAAAAGTTCAGGAAGCTGAAAGGTGAATACCCAAGAAATCCTCCGAAAATGTGCGACAACTACAGACCATTACAGCCTCTGAACGATCGCACGGTTTGGTTTGTCAAAAACAAGAAAGACTGATATGGAACGTCTCTGTTTAACAAGGTCTGGATTGACTGACTGACATTGACCACCTGAAATGTAGCTTGCTACGAGCAATCGCTTTTACTTACTTAACCTGCACGGAAATTTTTAGCATTTACACGATTGAATCAAGGGAAGACGGGGGTAAGACATTTCTGTTTTTGCGCGTAGTCCGTTGCTATATCAACACTGCTAAAAGGGTAGCTTAGAGATGGCGGTCTGTTTTTAAGTTTTATTTTGCCCTTTTCATCTGTAATGTTCTTTGCAGACACAACTGTGTCGCAATGGTTGAATTTGAAATATAGCATCAAAGTTTCCCTGTACCAAGTCCTTGAAAAATTCCGACAAAGCAAAAGGAATTTGTATTTTAATTCTTAAACCTTAAAAGCGCCGAATCACTGTGCTGTTGGGAAGAAAGATTTTAGCCCACCCTTGTTCTCCTTAGTTAAATGCTGACGACTGACTTTTATTCAACTCGTTCCAGACCCTCTTCCAAAGAGGCATCTCACAACATAAGAAATGTATGTTATAAGGGGTAGTCGCTATTTAATGTCGTTGAGAGAAGATCTTACAATAAAAATGTTAGGTACCAGGTCAGGAGAAACTGGTTTACATAAGAATATAAGAGGGAAAAAATATTTTTCTATCTTTTACGTAAATAGTAACAGAAAACGTGTGTAAAATTTTGGAATGAATAAATTGTAATAACAACATGGAAACCGGCTATCACAAGTCCTTCTTCTCTTATGTTTTAAAGGTCAGTTTCTACAGTTTGGAATCTCTTGAGGCACCAGACATCTATAGGTTCTGGGCCTGATGAGATTCCTTACTGGCCTGGCGTGACTATGCTGATTATCTAGCTCCTATAATAACGAAGATCTTCAATAACTCAATTAAACAGCAAAAGGTTCCACGCCTATGGAAATTGGCTTAATGTTACACCTATTTCTAAGGTATTCCCATCAAGCGAATGTAGTCAATTGAGACCCATATCACTTACAAGCATAATCATGAGAATTGTTGAAAGGCTCATTTACAAACATGAAATATCTACTACCCTGCAGTCATTTGTTGGGCTTAACCAGTTGGCCTATAAGAAGGAACATGATACCACAATGGTCTTTCTTAAATGTCACCATCATTGGTTAAAATTAAATGGTTAGATAAAGATGCAGAATTTGTTAAGGTGTATTCTTCCAACTTTAGTAAAGCTTTCGATTTTGTTTCCCATCAGATTGCATGTAATAAGCTCAAGTCATATAATATCAACCCTTATGTTATTTGACCGGATTATCAATTCTTTGAGTGACCGTTAACAGAGTGTTGTAGTCGATGGTGTCACAACAGAGTTCGTTGAAATCGACAGGGGTGTTCCACAGGGGGCCGTATTAGGTCCAGTGTTGTTCTCCATCGTGGTTAATGACATTAATGTTGTGAACCTAGAAACAAACCTACTTATTAAGTTTTCAAGGCCTACTCTGGGACTTTAAGTTGCCTTAAGTTGCCTTAAGTTGCCTAAATCGCTTAAAGTCGCCTAAAGTCGCCTTAAGTTGCCTTAAGTTGCCTTAAATCACTATTGTTTCGCAATGTTATAAGGGTTCCACCCTAATCCCAATTGACCCCATTCACCCCACTTTAATCATAAGGATCAGAGGAAGAGGCATGGTGGCTGAATGGTTAATGCACTGGACTCGACATTAGTCCAGTTTTGGTGTCTAGTGTTGGAGCATTGCATTTTGTTTTCGGGCAAGATACTGTAAGCTCAAAGTGCCTCACCCTTTCCAGGTCTAAATATGGGTACTGGTTGGCAGGGGGGAGGTAACCCTGCAATGGACTATGAGTTTAATTTTTTTTGTGGGTAGCGGCTTCCATATGCATAGAAACTCCATGTGAAAATAGTCATGCACCTGTCTAGCCCCTTTGCTGGCATGGGCAATTCCTACATGTAGACAACAGTTGATGTAGGAATCTGACAATGCATACTCTTCCATTTTCTTACTAAAACAGCTATCTGTTGCAACAAAATGTTTGTCTTGTATTTCATGATGGAAAAGTTGATAAAGGGGTTCACACTGTGTATTATCATCAGGATATTATAAGTATTGCATCACATAAAACCTACAGTACAAGATCATCAAGATAAAACGATGGAGAGGTATTCTGGAGAAAGGCTCAATTCTTGCCACTCACTTATACCTTGAGCAGTATAAATAACATTATAAAAAGTCAACTAAACTTAACTGAAGCTAAATTTTATCCACTTAACTTACCCAAAGTAAAAGAATGACAAAAGTGGGCCATTTCTCCAGCATAAATTAACCCATTAATCTGTACTAGCTACTTCCAACATGGTATTCGACCAACTGAAAACATTTGAACTTTTTAGCTCGACAAACCTACTAAAGGTGCATATATTTATCTATCTTGAGACTTTGATAGTCTTTTTGTACATTTCATCTTCGTCAGTTTGATGATAAACATACATGAACCACTTCTAAGCCAAGAAAAGCCTTTTACGGCAAACATGGCCGCCAGAAATATTTGATTGCGTGACTTAAGTTTCGTCCCGTCACCGAAGTGCTCGTGAGAACATCATCAAAAAAAATAATCAAAAAGGTTTACAACAATTCATTCTGAAAGTTTAACTGGGCGACCGCTTCAATGAAATGGGCGCACTTGGCGAGAGAAACCCTATAGTGTTGTCCCGCTCTTAACTTCGAAGCATGGAAACTATTTAGCGGCGCAAAGGTTGCTGGGAGAATTAAGTGGCGGAGAATTTAGAGCCAGTTTGTATCAGCTTGGAGAATTTCGTCGTGACTCGTTAGTTTCTGGACAGTTGTGAGATAACAATGAATGCCTTTAAACCTGTAATACTGCCACCAGGCTAAAAATAAAACTTGAATGCTCGGAAGGTCCTGCTGACCCGATCAACAGTGGAGAAAGACCTTAGCATGTGGTTCTCAGTATGGAATTGGAGTGTTTTGTCTAACTGAGGCAGGAAAACAGCAAATTGGTTGGGTCCCTGAAAAGGAACGAGCAATTTTGTATGCTGTTGGAAAGGCATGCGACTTGCTAAACTTTCATGCCAAAATATTGACAGTGCAAGTGGCAAAAGAGACAAGTTTACCAAGATAACAATTTTTATAATTTGTAATCAAGTTATTTTTAATTATGTGGAAAATTTATTGATAGTTTTATGTAAATCATGTCTCTTTTCTTAAATTAAAAATATGTGTCTTTATGTGTATATTTTTGATAGGTTTGTTTGATGTTGGGCATATGACCCATGATGTTTTCCTGGCTATTTATTCACTAGCTTTGACTGTATAATTTAACAATAACTGCTGTGGTAATTCTGTCTAAACATTTTAAGCTAAATTGGTTTCCCGGCTATTTGTTCACTAGTTTTGACTGTATAATTTAACAATAGCTGTTGTGGTAATTCTGTCCAATTATTTTTAGCTAAATTGGTTTGAAATCTGGATATTTTAGACTATGGTGACTTATGAGCATACAGAAGTAACCAAATTGACTATAGTGTTTATTGCAAGGGATTTTGTAAATATTTTTAAGGTTTATAGAGAGACTGTTGCTAACTTTGATTTTATCACTTTAGTCAAATAAAATCCCTTTAAGTCGCATTAAGTTGCCTTAAATCGCCTAAAGTCGCAATTTTGTTTCTGCCAATTTCATTTAAGTCGCCTTAAGTCGCCTTAAATCGGGGAGGCAGTGTAGCCGAGTGGTTAGAGTGTCGGACTCGTAATCCGCCGCTCCCGGGTTCGAGTCCCACTCTGACCACTGGATCTGTTCTGATCTTTATTTAAAATATACAATATACTTTTTAAAGCGGTGATCATCAAGATCCTGACCACTGAGAGCAGACAATTGTGTCGGCTGCTACAAAAGTATATAACATTTGTTATGCAAATTCCTCTGTGCTTAATAATTCTGTCTAAATATTGCCAGTTTGGCAATTCAGTAGCTAGCATTTCTGACGCGTAACTAGTTTTTGTAGCGAGTCAACTGGCCACCGAATGTACTACAGTTGCCTGAGGTTAGGTCTATAATATTTAAACAAGTGAAGTTTGAAAACTTTATGTGCTATATGGCTCACTTGCAGAAGAATAAATAACGTCTGAGTGACATCTTATCCTCCCATCGCCTTTTTAAGCCAAGTCAGACATAAGTCATTCCCTCTTGAGTTTGGAAGGTCCTATTAAGATGAAATGAAGAATGTAAATTTCAGCTCTCACATATTTACTTTCAGCTCATAAGAGACATTTATCTAACCTTACACAGAACTCATCTATTCATCACAATAATGGCCACCTGAAAAAGTCGAGAAGCTGATTAAAATACATTTCGAACAAGGTCAGAACAAGTTGATTCTGAAATTTAGCTAAAGAAATCAGTTTGCGTAGAGAAAAAAGGGAAAGAAATTATGCAACGAGGCGTGATCCTCGTCTTCTGAAATTAAATATCTGCGCACTTGATTATCTCAAATATTTGTAGATCTGAAATAGAATGTGAGAGTGCACGGGAAATATAATTTTTTGCATTTTATAATCGAGCCGTCGTAAGAAAGCGAGGGAGCTGAAAAGTAAAACATAATGTGTGTTTTCACAAATTTATGTGCCAATAATTTTTCAATAAAAAAAAATAAAGAAAGAGAGGAAAAATGAGAGAGAGAGAGAGAGAGAGAGAGAGAGAGAGAGAGAGAGAGAGAGAGAGAGAGAGAGAGAGAAGGGGAGAGAGAGAGAGAGGAGAACATTAGAAAATACATGAAAGGGAATCAGTGCGGCTGGAGAGGACGCACTGTGACCGCAACACGTCCAACCTAGTTGAACGATAGGGGAAAATAGTCGGTTGCTACTTAAAATATTGAGATGCAAGTTCTGATATTAGAAACATTCTGGCAGCATAACTAGTATTAGCGGAACTCAAGTAAGCTGTTGTGTTCCAGAAATGATACTAGTATAATACTTTGATGATGGCACATGCAATGATAGCAAAGATAATGATGAAGCTAGAAACAAATAAACGCGAAAATCAATACATCTGGCGAAATGGAACGCGAATTTTTAGACACATAGTTGCATTAAGATAAGAAAAGACATTTGTGGGAACTTGAACATTTTCCCTTCATTTTTATTACTAGTGGAGTGTTTATATCTTGATAACACAAAACAACAAGCTAAATGCTTTTAATGCGGTTATGTTGTGATCTTCATTCAAAACATACAATATACTTTTTTTTAGGTGGTGGTCATCAAGATTATGACAACTGAGAGCAGACAATTGTGTCTGCTACCACAAAAGTATATACTTTTGTCATGCAATTTCCTCTGGGCTTAATAAATTTTTTTTTTACTTTTTTCTTTGCCGTTCCCAATTTCAATCATTTCTGAAATTGAGAATATGTAAAAGGTAACACCAAAATTAATCGGAGGACAAAGTTAACAGAAAAACCATATAAGCACTAGCTACTTTCGAAATTTCACAACTTACCGATATGCTTTTTTACCTTTCCTCCAACAATTTCGAGAAAGTTATTCCTGTTGAGTTTCTGGAAGCTCTTTCGTTTCAGTCAGCAATCAATATAAAATCCCAAAATATCATAACGACCTTGCTGAAAACCATTATCACGTGCACGTGGTAGTGTTTGTATTTTGTAATACCCCATGTTAAGCGTATAAACATCTCTCATCACTAGACTTCAATGGACGTTCCCAACTCAGAGAAGAAAGCTTAACCCCTCAGGGAATAAAGGCCAAAAATGAACCTCGGTAAGAAAGGGATTTTTCTTTACGTAAAGAGTTCCTTTCTATGATCATGAGTTTATGCTTGATCTTTCTGCTTTTTTAAGCAATCGCGTTCGAGTTCTTGAAATGCTTTCAACGTTTTGCGAAAAAAGTTCAAGAAACCTCTTAAGCGTGTTTCGTGTCACGAAATGACTACGGGGAGGTCTTTTAGAAATAGGTGTGTGTTGTTTGCTTCATGATCTCGAGCTAGCTTTCCTAAATTTGTCGACAAATTGTCTACTTCCATATTGGAATAAGCGCCTGTTTCGTTGAAGTGGAAGGTTGAGAAATGAACTGGCATGAAGCCAGAAAGTTGGCTAGTACTTTCTTTTTTTCCATTTGCAGAGAAATGTGGGAGGCGCATGTTCCATTCACCGTGGGAACTTTTGTAATATTCAACTTACAAATAGTTTTTCCTACGATGCAAAACTGGTTGAAAATCCTTTAGTTTCAATAAGTGATCTGTAGTCTTATGTAAAACTTCACAGTCGAGGTATGTACATTTACTCCGGTGATTCTGGTGATAGAAAAACCTTCGAATGATATTCATCTGAGTTTTTGGCCAGCTTTTATTTAGGCCCCATCGTGCTGGAGTTGTATTTGAAGACCTTTATTCGTCAAAACAATGTCTACGAATATTTATTCTTTCCTGATGTAGTTATACTGAAGAATTCTTCACAGGTAACACATATATCCTATCATACGTTTTGTTGGGTCGTATCGCTGAGAACTTTTGCGACTTGTGCCGTATTTTGACGAGCCCGTAGAGCGAGTCAAAATACAAATAACGAATAAAAATACTCAGCAATACGGAACAAGAAAACGTCTAATAAGTTATTTATTATCCAACACGCCAAATTGTTATTTCAGTGCGGGCGTATTTCGCGGATATGTCAGTATTACAGGGAGTACGTGACAGAAGTATACGAAGCAGAACGGAATTGGCGCGTTGTCGTGTTGCTGTTTCTGTTCATTGACGGATCTTACATTTATTTACAAATTTAAATCATTCTGTATCAATAGTCTCTGCGAAAATAATTTGTATTCAATATCACGATTAGGACTAGTTTGTGTAATATCCATTACTGTTTCTGAGAAAACATTTTTCAAATATAATGAATCAGTTTTCAACTTTTTTATTCCCAGGGATGCTGCTGCTGCTGCTGGTGGTATTTTCTAAACTTAGCATCGTCGTGAGTGAAAATTGTCCACCAAAACGTAAGCTTTCTTCTTATGGCGATATGAGCCACTATACTCGCCTTTTCGATATAATCACCGTCATTTCCTCCTCTGTTCACTAGGTTCGGTTTATGATCACCTTACCAGTTAGATCTACTACATTTACAAGAAACGTAGGAGAGGGTTAGGTTAGGGTTAAACGTCCACCGTGAAAAACGCAAAAATTTTACCGTCAACCGTCAAATAAGCAAGCCAATGTTAGCCGTCAAATGTCTCAGATATCCTTAATTAAGAACAAAATGATTGCCTTAATTGGGGTCAAGATCTGTTGTTGATAAATAAAAGTTTTGATATCTCACAAAGATACATTTACGTAAGTCCTTTAACTTCTAGTCACGAGTAAAACTGGTTGGCGACAGAACTGACTTCCGGTGTGGAAACAATTCCGGTGTCGTAGAACTTTAGTTATTTATTGATAAAAGGTGTTATAAATTAACATTTCTTTACAAACGTTTCATTATGAAAAATAAGAGCCAACTTAGTGCGTTTACCGTCAACCGTCAAATTGACCTAAAATTTAACCGTCAACCGTTAAAAGGGCTAATTTTTTTTTAACCGTCAACCTTGAACTTCACCCGGCCCCCCTCCATTATCTCCCTCGAGGGAGGGGGGGATGAGATGTTGGCTAAAAATGCTAGCCTCAGTGCAGGTTATTTTAACTTAAAATTGGCTGCAATTGGTTTGGAGGGATGTTTTTCTTTTTTTTTTTTTTCGCATTCTCCAGATCTATTCCATGAGTTTCCAAGCAGATCTTTACTTAGCTTCCATCTAAGACCAAACCACCTCCCCCGGGTGTTTTCCTGCATAATCGCGGCAGTGATCTATCACCCCCCCAAGGCCGATGGAACATCTATCCGGGAGCATTTGTTCCAGTCCCTCGCCCTAGCGGAGACGCGATATCCCAACTGTGGATTGGTTGTCACAGGGGATTTCAACCGGTTGGATATTAAGGGCTTGCTGAATCACTTTCGTCTTCAGCAAATAGTTAAAGTTCAGACCCGGAAGGATGCCATATTAGACTTGGTGCTCACTAACATGCAAGAATACTATACTCCGCCACAAGCCTACCCTCCATTCGGGTTGTCGGATCACAACGCTGTTGTTGTGTCACCAAAAGATGGTAAACGTGATGTAAACAGAAAGCACGTTGTTAAAAGGCGTGACTTACGTGAGAGTAACAAGGCTGCCTTGGGGGAGATATCTAACCTCTACTGATTGGCCTTTATTGTTCGCTACTACGGATAGTTGCCAGGAAAAGTGGGAGATTTTCCACACTGCTATAGATACAGGGCTTGATATTCTGATGCCTGAGAAAGAAATTCGCACCTGTAGTGCGGACGCTCCTTGGATTGACCATAAGCTGAAGTCAATGATACTGAAAAGACAGAAAGCGTTCAAATCATATGGCGCCGACTCTGTCCAATTCAAGTTCCTCCGAAATCTGGTTAACCGGGAAAGAAAGGCATGCAGAGCTAAATATTATGAAGTGAGAATTCAGAATTTAAGACAAGAAGCCCCAAAGAAATGGTGGGACGAAGTAAAGTGTCTGAGCGGCTCAAAAAGAAAAAATGGCGACTTTTTGAGCCAGATTGACGTGGAAGGTTTTTCAGAATTGTCATGAAAAGAAAAGGCCAACACCATCAATGCTGCGTTATTAGAACCGCTGGAGGAGTACAGGCTGCCAACTCCACTAGAGTTTCTCCCCATGGAAGCGGATACAATACCAGAGATCCTGCGCGTGAGTGAACAACGTGTTCAGAAGGTTCTGTCTCGCCTTAACCCTGGAAAAGCGTGTGGGCCTGATGGAATTCCCAATTGGCTACTGAAGGAATATTCAGATGCAGTGGCTTTCCCAGTGACGGAAATCCTTAATGCCTCCTACTCCGAGCAGCATTTACCAACAATGTGGAAGTTGGCTGACGTGACACCCCTGCCCAAAAAGAAATCAGTAAAGGAACTGAAAAAGGACCTAAGACCTATCTCGCTTACTCCCTGCATTTCTAAGGTCGCAGAAGGGTTTATTGTGGACGACTACGTCAAACCAGCAGTTATGAGTATCATTGACGACAGCCAATACGGGGCAATACCAAATTCCTCTACGACTATGGCCTTAATTAGCATGTTACATAATTGGTCTATTAACACTGATGGAAATGGCGCTACCGTAAGAACAATCTTATTTGATTATCAGAAGGCCTTTGATTTTATCGACCATGAAATTCTGATTAGAAAATTGCGTACTAAGTGCAAATTGCCAGTTAGTATTACCAATTGGATAGTTGATTTTCTTTCTGATAGATTACAAAGAATTAAGCTGGCTGCGGAGTGCTTTTAGGAGTGGGGATCTGTGCCCTCCGGTGTACCGCAGGGCTCAAAATTGGGCCCATGGTTATTTGTTCTTATGATAAATGACCTTGAAATCGTGTATCCACTATGTAAATACGTTGATGATACAACAGCCTCGGAGATGGTACCAAACGAGAGTGAAAGTCACGCCCAAAATATAGCAGACTGTGTTATTGAGTGGTCACGAGAAAATAGAGTTCACTTGAATTCTGATAAGTGCAAAGAGCTTCGGATCTCATTTTCTAAAAGACCCGGGTTCTTTGATCCCATAGCAATCGAAGGCAAAGAGTTGGAGGTAGTTGATAGCGTAAAACTCCTGGGCCATTCATATAGCTAGCGATTTGACCTGGAACAGTCATATATCAGAAATAATCAAAAAGGCCAGTAAGGGGTTGCATTTTTTAGTACAACTAAAGAGAGCTAGGGTTCCCTTACAAGACCTAGTACTTTTCTACACATCATGTGTAAGATCTGTAACAGAGTACGCGATACCTGTCTTCTATAATGCGCTTCCGCAATATCTGAAGAATGAGCTTTTACGTTTTGAGAAACTTTCAATTTCCATTATAACTGCGGGTGATTGCGCGGTTGCTAAAGATTTAGGAATACGACCTATCTTAGAGCATTACGAATTTCTATGTCAGAAGCTTTTTAAAGGTATCTTATAGAACCCTAGCCATAAGTTAAAGGCGCTTCTTCCATCCATACATAAACCCAGCTATAACTTCAAAAATAAGCGCCAATTTAAGATGCCACGCCTTCGCACTTCCAGAACGATGAACACTTTTATATTTGCTATGGCAAAGAATTCTAATGGCTAGATTTTTATCGATACGATATCCTTTACTTTTGTTACGGCACGCGTGATAATGATAGTAATAATAACGATGATGATGATAATGTAGATACTTTTAATTAATTTACATCTATTTCAATTAATTTACATTTATAGCTAATATGTTTTATCTAATTTATGATTATGTTATAATATTGTAAACTGTTGGTATAATAAGATGTGTAATTAGGTTTTCGAATTTTAAATTTAGATTTTAAAATTCTTGGATTGTAAAAATGTGTAATTCAGCCCTTGGGCTGCAATGCTTTTGAGATTAAACTATCTATCTATCTAGCTTCATTTTGTCTGGAAAATTTTAAGTTGAATTATTTGCTTACATTCTTATCTTACATTTTTCTTGTTTCTTTACTCTTTACTACAGCTGAAAATATTTCACATCACCTGCAGTTTGTCTACGGAGATAGTACAGACCAAGGTATTACACATAACTATAAAAGCAAATGGTCAAGGTCAAAAATCGTTTGAATAGATATGAATCTATAGGCAAATGTAGTCCTAGTAGAGCTTAGCAAAAAACTGACGTTCGGGACTATTGTTCCAAGGAAGTCATAAGTAAGTAAATAAGCTTATATAATAAGGAAAAAACGTTAGTAAGATCCTTTATTTCAAACGATAAGAATGAAAGCGTTACATGCTTGAGGAGTCGTGTGCAACCAGCTGGTACCTAAGTAACCCAGAAGTAAAATTGGATAAAATATATCAAATGGATAATCAGACTCAAAAGTAAATACATGCAAAATGTAACTTCGTAATTTAAGATAATATAAAATTGAAAATCGGATGTCTTCTTCGCCACCGACTGTGCGGATAAGCTGGTAAATCTGATTTCCCTAAACTGGGACTAGATTTCATCTTTCTATAACTAGAGTCATTGAAATGATCTTAAAGAAAAACTCCACAATACAGCGCCTCTGATGTAAGCTCGTGGTTCTCGACTTCTTTAGGGCTAGATACTGTTTTTCATCGTGTTAAGTTTTCGGTCACCAAAGTAATATTTATTTTATGTGGTTAATTCACGGCGCTAAGTATATTAGTTGACGTACATAATGTCGAGGTTTCTTCGCCCCAACAAGGAGCGCGTAAATTGGTGACTTTATCGGAAACAGTCGACGATTTTCTTATCATGTTTAAAATGCTTGAGTTGTCAGCTTTTCCAAATAATTAAGACAAATAGTTTTTAGCCTTTGTCTGTTTGTCGATCTCAGCTTGCCACCTTCTGAATAAAGACCGGGATGAGGTAGGCGGATTAATTTGATGGCATCGAGCGATGAATAGTGAATGAATCGAAAATAAACTTTATTTCTTCACGTGAATTTATACAATACTACCGGTAACTATATAACTATACAAAAGCTAAATATAAAAAGAAACATTGATGAAATATCTGAGGAAATGAAAATATAGATTAAACTCATTTGGGCAAGTAGTATTCAACCATGGAGACCCTCCTTAAGGCTTAGCCTTGAGTTGCATTGAGGAAAACTCTCCCTTAGGCCCCCGTCAAAAGCAATCATATCAGTCACACAGGTGGGAAAGACACGAGGCTTTCATTACTTCGACGATTATATACCATCTAAAGTGGATATGAAGGAGGCAGCATGACTGAGAGGTTAGGGCAGTGGCCTTGTAATCTGATGGTCTCGGGTTTAAGTCTTGCGCTAGGGTTCACTATCCTCGATCTGTAGAGCGTCATCCATCCAACGAACAACCGCGGCCAGGTGGGCCGCTTGCCATATTTGAAAAAGCTCTTTCAATCTTTGTTTGCCTTGGTACTAAAGAGCCCCTGTAAAAATGTGACCAACAAAAATTATTCATGTATTGCATGTGTGGTGTTGAATGCTAAAAAAGAAGTTCCGCTTAAAATATCAACCTGTATTTCTCTGTAGCGCCTGGACCTAGCCATTGGAAAGATATTTGGGAGAATTGCGGGGGAAGCCGCCAATCCCCGATCAACATCAACACTAGCAGTGTGAGTAAAGGAGATTTCCCTACCCTGAAAATAACTTTCGACAAACCCAAGGGCTTGGTGGTCGGAACACTCATAAACACAGGTTATTATCCGAAACTTAAAATTGACAAAGACAACGGAACCGCAAAAATTACAGGAGGTCTCTTGGACAGCACCTATACGCTGGACCAGTTCCATGTTCATTTCGGATGCGAAAATGATAGAGGATCTGAGCACACTCTTGACAAGAAACGTTTTTCTGGTCAGGTAAGTAAAACTTTATCCTTTGTTGGTCATAAATGGACATTTGATGAATTGCTTCGTTAGTTTTGTTTGGTTTCTGCTCGGGCATTAGGAAGAGCTAACCCTCTTCCCCCATGACTCTTTTGCTTTGATGTTCTAATAGTCTTGGATGGACTGTCGGTTAAAATGTGTCCAGGAATTATTACGCCTAATTTTTCGGTTGTTTTGACGGCTATCGGTTAACCCCAATGAGACCCTCCGATAAGACTTGTCTAATATAACAGGAAATACAATTTTTGAATAGGGGACGACAAAACGTTAGGTTAGTCGTTACAGCAATAAAAGGTCAGAGACTTTCCTTTTCTTTCTCTCTTTTTTTCCAGTTTTACAGGCTGTAAGGTAATACAATGAATCATAGATAAGATTTGTTATTATTATACATTTTCTTACGTTATACCTACAGGCAATAGATTTAACATATGCAGAAGTGACGTCATACCTACAGACCGTGATAGTTTTATGCGCTCTTGTCTTTACAAGTGCAGCTCAGGAATGGGCATAATAAAACAATTCTTGGATTCGGTTTTCGCATGATAGCGATAATTATCAAGCCTCAGTTTTTGTTATCCACCTCAACCTTCGGTTTTAGCAGATAACACAAACTTTGGCGTTGATAATCATCGCTATCATGCTCAACCTCGTCCAATAATTGTTTAATGTTTGTTTTCCCTTCCAGCTCCATTTGGTGTTTAAGGATTCTAAAGGCGACTATGCGGTTGTAGCCTTGTGGCTTAAGGTAAATAGTGATAGGAGTCTGTTACCAATTTTTATCTTTTTTGAGTTGTATTTTTATTGACCTATCTCAAACTCTCATGGACAATATCTTGAATGCCCCATTTTCTATTATTTTGGATTTGGTTTGAAGAAAATTGACACAGGCTGAAAATTGAGAGAGAAAACAATATTGATTTTCCAACTCACACGTTTGCAATCTCAATTGGAAGACACTTGAGTCAAGCCACGACAAACATACTCGAAGAATTGCAAGGATATCTTATACTTAGTTAAAAACATACTTTACATGATGTCCTTATGAACCAAGCAATTCAACAGATTTATCAAGGTAGCTCCACATTTTATTTTCAATGTATAGCTTTATTGAAGACACAAATTGACGTGACTGTAATTGATGGAGATATATATTATTGTTGTTGTTGTTGATATCTTCAGGCCTCTGATAATGGAAACAAGATTTTGGAAAGGGTTTCTAAGAGACTAACTCACATAATTTATCCTGGCAAGTAGCTTTTGTATTGAGGTATACTTAGTCTGATTGATCATAAAATCAAGAACTCTTTATTCAGTGTACGATTAACCAGCATGCCAAGTACTCATTAATCAAGGACCGGTCATTACTTACCGTCTGAAGGGGAGGGGGGGAGGTTCGATTTATCGGAGGGTTAAAAAATTAACCTGATATCCCCACTCCCGCCCCCAAAAAGGCTCTGTAAAAATTTTCATGATCCTTCCTAATTGGAAGTAAATATTCTATAGTCCCACCTTTATACTTTCATAGTGAGGACTGAACCCCCCTGAAAATCATGCGATCTCCCAAAAATTCTCACCCATCCCCCTTCCACTAGGCGCTAAACAATGACTACTGCCTTAGTGTGGGGACATTAAACTTCCGGATTACTTCGAAATGGGTGACTGCACACAATATCCTGCGCTGTTGATTTTTTCCTGTCTTTTATGTTAGATCTCATTTTTTTACTTTGAGGATTCTGCATTAAATTTGTTACTTTCCACGTAAAACCAAAGTGAATGTAGATAACGACCAACGTATTCCACGTTATCGCTTCTAGGCGTCTTTATCTACAAAGAGGCAGTGCGCGCTTGATCAAACTGAATAACCTAATTTTACTTCATAGGGAACACTACTGAAATGAAGAAGTCTCACAAAATCGACCTGATCGATCTCATACCCCATAAGAAATGCATACATCATGGTCCAGATAACGGAGGCGGAGGGGAGAGTGGAGGTGCGAAGGATAATGGAGGCGGAGGGGACAATGGAAGCGGAGGGGACAATGGAGGCGGAGGGGAAATTGGAGGCGAAGGGGAGAGTGGAGGCGGAGGGGAGAGTGGAGGTGCGAAGGATAATGGAGGCGGAGGGGACAATGGAAGCGGAGGGGACAATGGAGGCGGAGGGGAAATTGGAGGCGAAGGGGAGAGTGGAGGCGGAGGGGACAATGGAGGCGGAGGGGAGAGTGGATGCGGAGGGGACAATGGAGGCTGGGGGGACAATGGAAGTGGAGGGGACAATGGAGGCACAAGAGACAGTGGGAATGGGAACAATGGAAAGCATGGAAGAATTGAAAAAAAAGTGGGGAATAGCGATAATGGCCACAACAGCGAAAAAGGAGATCACGGCAGTTTATCGAAAAAGATCATAATTCTGGCAGACTATTATCACTACCAAGGCTCCCTGACCACCCCTCCCTGCTGTGAAAATGTCATGTGGTTTGTTATGAAAGAAAAAGTTCCCATCTCTGACAGCCAGGTACTTTAGAAAAGATATATTTGTCGCAGTTATGCGCACTCTTACCGAGCGTATTCTATTATAATTGATTAATACTCTGGTTCTCGCCTCTTAGTGGACTCGATCTTTATAAGAACTGATGTTTGTAATAGTTTAAACTACATTTTTGAAGACAAAAAGCCAAATTCTTCCAATAAAATCTTAACTTACACTCCATGCTAATTGCTCCGACGACTGAGTATGAACCGTACACACTCAAAGCTGGTACTCGGACCGTTTTACCTTCCTTTTGTCCTCCATTTTATGATTCTTGTTCCTCGTTCCTTGCTCCCGGTGTCCCTTTCCTAGTTTACCTTTCTCGTTTTTAAGTTTGTGAACATCCATACATTACTTATATTTGTCCTCAGGCAAGTTATACGGGTATTGCATCAACTGGCAAAGATTGACACGGCTAGTCTTTTATGGAAGAAAGTTATGCAGAATCATGCGGAGCAAAGAAATTTATTTCTTTAACAGACTCGAATCAGCTCCTCTAGCTTCTGAAAGTTTATTGACGATCCGGCATCAGAAGGTCATTGTCATTTATAATGACGGGGTCTAACATTGTTATACATGATTTTGAGAATAAGAGTCTTAAGTGCGACGGACTAAAACGAAATTAAAGCTACCCTCGAATATCGATTTATTCATGTCAGCTGTAAAACAAGATTATGGAGCTTTGAATTTTGACGGGGATCTGCAACAAATGATCTCTGATCCTAGCTAACTGGTCGATGGACCACGTATGCTTCGAGGCAAATCAGCATTTTTTTCTTGAATTCATCGAGAAATCTATCTACTTTTATCCGAAACACAGCCTACCCAAGGAAAAAAAATATACTCCTTACAGGTAGAGTGTGAGGTTTTTTTAGAGAGAGATTTTATGAAATGTGTTTGTTTGGTTTCATTTCTAGCTCGGATTGTTCGGGAAATTGAAGACTGGTGAACCGGGCTCGAATGATTATAAAGATATGTGTGACAACTACAGACCATTGCAAGATCTGAACGACCGCACGGTTTGGTCTATTAGTGACTAAAACAGTTACTTTTTACACTCGTCTTGGAACTTTCTTAATCATTGCAATAATTGAAGAAAATGATATTGTTATGAGCAGCTAGTTAAGGCAAAGCTAACGAGAATCCTTGTTATATTGTAAGGTGTAAACAGAATATGAAAGATGGTACAGTGGAACCTCGATTTAACGAACCTCTATATAACGAAGTCCTCGGTATAACTTCAGTTTCGGCCCGGCTAAAGTTTCAGTAAAATGTATGCCACAAAACCTCGATATAACGAACCCTCGATATAACGAACCAATTTTCCCAGTCTCTTGACACTTCGTTAAATCGAGGTTCCACTGTAATAGGAGTTTGTCGCAAAACTTTCTTGTGATCACGACTAGCATCATATCTTTATGATACAATACAAACTTATTACTTTGGCTGAATATCTACATTTAGCCGGTTAAAGTCAGTGTGTTTTTCAGTGTA